>NW_004797827.1:69696-72584 GCF_000002075.1 Aplysia californica
TGTCTGTCTCTTTCTCTCTCTGTCTCTCTCTCTGTCTCTCTCTGTCTCTCTCTCTCTCTCTCTCTCTCTCTCTTTTACTCTTTTATATAAATCAAATATTATATTACGTGAAAAACAAAGAGTTCAGGCAAGCTGTAGCTACCACTGTTCTGATAAGCATCATAACGTAACATGTAACTGAAGTTCAATAAAACATCTCCTGTTCTTGTGTGAGTCGAGCAGCTGTAAAGAAAATATTATTCTAGTCTTGCAATTCATGTTTTCGTTTTTATTATGCACCTGTCGCCCTTCTTAATCCGCCACAGTGAGAAAAGACATAATTTATAGGTGAGGCAGCGTGGTGGAATCAGGCTCTCGTCAAAATAATCAAAGTGCATTTTTCCGCAGGTTTGTGAATTTTTATCAAATTTTGTTTTTTGGCTCTACACCTTTCATGCCCATTTAAGAACTCATTTCCGTATGGATTTTTCTTAAAAACGTTGATTAAAGGAACAAAAAAGTAAATTTTCAGTTACCACGGACTCTGAAGCTGAGGAAATAACTAATCTTTGGCGGCCATTTTCTCACTTATTTTACCTCTGAAAACAGCTAACCCCCACCTCCTTCATTGGTAAATATCTCGACTTGTATTCAAGATAAATGGATATTTTTTTCATCCAAATAAATACAAGTGAACAAGTCTAAAGATGAAACCAATAACTCTACTTGCCCAAAAATTGACGAGAGCCTGATTCCACCACGCTGTCTCACATATTGTTATCATTAAAATTATGATTATAAAAGTAAGTTGTTGTTTTTTTACACCAACATCGAAACAATTATGTAGATCAGCCCTTGCTAATCTGGGCGGCGTCGCCAACTAGTCGGTCATTCTGGTAATTTGGGTGGGTGGTGGGGATCACGCTAGGATGTGAAATGAGAGAGAGAGAGAGAGAGAGAGAGAGAGAGAGAGAGAGAGAGAGAGAGAGACAGTCAGAGAGCGAGAGAGAGAAAGAGAGAGAGAAAGAGAGAGAGAGAGACAGTCAGAGAGCGAGAGAGAGAAAGAGAGAGAGAAAGAGAGAGAGAGAGAGAGAGAGACAGTCAGAGAGCGAGAAAGAGAAAGAGAGAGAGAAAGAGAGAGAGAGAGAGTGTGTGTGGGAGGCATCGTGGTGAAATCATGCACTCCTCAAAATAACGAAATAAAAAACACTGGCATTTTCCCGTCCCTTTCGCAATTGTAAAAATCTCCATTTTGTTTTTTTAACTCAACTCCTTTAAGGTCAATTTAAAAAAACAACAAAAACAGGTTTTGTGAATTCTGTGGGAAAATGTTATTAAGGCACAAAGTTATAAATTTGCTGCTGCTCAGGGCTCTCAAGTTTTGAAAGTCGCCAAACTTTGGTGGTCATTTTCTCTCTAACTTTACCTTTGAAACCAGGCGACTCCCACCTCCTTCAATCGCAAATGTCTCGACTTCTATTCATGATAGATGAGTACTTTTTTTTTCACCGAAAGCAAGACAAATGAACAACCCTTTAAAAATTATACCAATAACGCCAGACGTCCAAAAGTTGACGAGAGCCTGATTCCTCCGCGTCGTGACACTTTTATTAATGCCCTGCTTAGAAACACATGTACAACATGTACATGTGGGTGGGCGGTGCGGAAATTTAAACTTTTCATAGATCGTTACCATAGAAATTCTCAAAACTCTCTGTTTGATAGATAGGAAAGAAGGAGTTGACCACACCAGAGCACCCGCCAACCTCCCACTGTGGATCTTTGGCCACGTAAGTAGATCTAGATCAAATGGCCTAGATAAACTGCAACGGTTGGGAGAGAGGGAAAGATAAGTAGAGGGGGACAAAGAGCAACAAGAGTAAGTTCCTAGTTTGGTTTGAGAAATTTGAAGTTAACAAAATTTAGAATTTCACTAGATCTACATGTCAAACTTTTTCGAATGCAGTTCCTTGAATATCTCGATAACGACTCCAAATTTTACTAACCTTACGATTTTGACAGAGCAGATGGATCTAGAACATAAATATATAATTTAGATTTTTATGTATACCTGCATGGGGTTTTACGGTCCTGTACAGCCAAGAAAAATTTCCCTCTGGGATAATAAAGTACTATCTTATCTTATCTTATCTTATCTTATCTTATCTTATCTTATCTTATCTTATCTTAATTGGTCTCTGACACGTCACGGTCTTAACAACTCAAAACAGCCAAAAATGTCTGATAGAATTTGTAGTTCTGAGGTAGCAAGGGAGCAAGAGTGGACCTGTCCGTTTAGGGGTAGTAAAGAGACGCTGATCAAGACCATGAAGAAGGAAGACTAAGATATTAGATACGATATTACTTTATTATCCAAGAGGGAAATTTTTTCTTGGCTGTACAGGACCGTAAAAACACAGGCAGGTATACTGTACATAACAATTTAAATTATATATTACTTTCATTAAAATTCAATGTGAAAAGAGAAGTAAGGCTGACTAAATGAACATATCACATCAGATGCGTCATTCAACCACATGCAGGAGTTTAATTACAAGACCTTTAGAGTTACATGTATATAGATACATACTAGAAAGAGCAATGCACATTGATACTTATTCTGACAATAACCTTATGCTTGATGGGGAAAAACTTCTTTTATATTTTTCTTTCTTTGTTTTTAGAGGTACATAATATCTGCCGCTGCGTGATCTTACAATTTGCGCGGAAAGGGGGTCTGATGGGTCGTTTATAATGCTTTCTTGCTGCTTCGACCTCGTTCTTCGGAGCCACTCCAGACTGTCAAAAGGAGACACGCTAGACTGCCACACGCACCACAAACACACGTTTTTCGTTTACTGCTATTGTTTCAGTCAGAACATTCCATAAACTAGCCCCCCCCCCCCCCC
>NW_004797827.1:77223-78913 GCF_000002075.1 Aplysia californica
CCACCCCACCCCCACTTTGTCTAACACATCCATAAAAATGTCATAAACATTTTAGTTTAGTTTTAGTAAGAGTTTTACGACGTCACTTGCAACACAAATGGGTCATATGGGGTTATATCTAAGTGGCGAAGATAAGAGGTGTTACTTGAGTCAAGTAACATACAAAGAAAAGAAGGAGGCGAGATAAGGGCGATGGATTCGTGATAGGAAAGAAAGGAAAATCCGCACTAAAGCGCCCGTCAACCTCCCACAACAAGTATTATTGCAAGTACCACGCCCCTAATACCGGTCCCCAACTTTCAGCTCGTCTTTATACTTGTTACACCCCCCAACCACTCCCTTTCCCTAAAAGAAAAAAAGAAAAAAGTAAACAAAAAAAAGAAAAAAAACCGAAAGAAAAAAAACCGAAAGAAAGAAAACAAAAACGCTGACCCCTCCCCCAAAAAGAAAAAAAACCGATAAAAATATATCATAATACCCCCTCTCCCCTCCCCCCAGCAACCGAACACACACCAAGTAGAATTTACAGCACACACTGTGGAGATCTCCCCCTGTCGTGCCATTAAAATTTTTCTCCGAAGCTTTCAGTTACAGGTTCTCAGAAGGTGTCACTGAGATCCTACGAGAGCGTTTAAAACGTTCTTTTATATTTGGTAGAAAACGTGCATGTACATTTTTTGTTCTATTTATTTCAAATGTAAGTTTTATTTATTTATATTTTATTCATCTACTTCTTTCTTTCTTTCGTTATTTAATTTTTTTTCTTCTTTTTTTGGGAAATTAAAAAATATATTTGTCAAAAATAAGTAAGAATTATTACGCCACCATCGATTCAGTTTCGATCGTTTAGGAGGCGGGCTTCCGACCCTGCCTGTCAGGCCAACATGGCTCGCTCAAAGGGACACATCCCAGCACAAAGATGGACAACTCGCGGGTATTTGTCGCGTGCAACGACGAAGTGCCTAGCGGCTACACCACAGACGCCGGTTTTATATAATGTAGACATAACAACGCATAATACAGAAATATTTTAGACATAACTACACATGCATACAAATGTGGGTGGTTGGTGGGTGCTCTGGTGTAGTTTGCTCCTTCTTTCCTATAAAAAATCTATCGTCTCTATCTCCCCTCCTTTTTTGTGTGTTTGTTACTCTCTTGTAACACCTCTAATCTTCGGCACTTATATAAACTTATTGTGTTGCAAGTGCCGTAAAACTCCTACTAAAACCACTAAAACATAAATACAAATATTGTAGACATAACAACGGTGGGGTTCTCGTGGCCTAGACGTTAAGGTGTTCGCCTCTCATTCAATAGATCCCGGGTTCGAATCCGGATAGCAACGGGACATTTTCTTTCTCTAAAATTGTCTCACTTCACACCCTTTCCTGCTCTCTAACAACTAGCAATGTTCTGTCGTCTGCTTTTGTCTCCTCTTTCTGTCCCCACCCCCTCACCTCCTTTGCTCCCTCCTCTGGGCTCCTAACTCTTTATGCAGCCTTTCTCTCTTGGCTCTTTTTTTACTGCTGTCTTTCAGCCTCACCCCTGATCTTATAGTGGGTAAGATCTACACCAAGCCTTCTCGGACTAGGGTGAAAAATGTCGGAGGTCCTGTGTGCAAGTTGCACTCGTTAAAAATCCGCTGGTGGTTCAAAATCGATAAGAGTGGGCTTCGGCTGCCATCCTA
>NW_004797827.1:79351-80615 GCF_000002075.1 Aplysia californica
TGTGTGTGTGTGTGAGTGAGTGAATGTGTGTGCATTTTACTTATATCCGTGTTTGTATTTCACTGTACATTCTATTATCATCCAATAAAATATTGTCTAAATAAATATTGAAACATCTAATTCGTTACGAAATCCTGTATTAGAAACTTCAAGCAACGACTGGAATTGAACCTGGTGCTATTGACATGCAAGGTCTCTTTACCAAATCATAACCTCCTTTTAAATGTTCCATTCTCTCTCAGCACTCTGTCTCCCTTATTTATTCAGAACACGCTGACCCGAACTCAAAAACAAACCCAGAGAACGAAGTGCAACCCCCCCCCAAAAAAAAACAACAAAACCACACAACAAAAAACAACAACCCAAAACAAACCAACTCCACTTTTGGAAGAAACAAAATTAAATATAAATAAACGGAACAAAAGGAATGGACAGATAGCCGCAACGACCAAGGAAGGCCCCCAACTGTCTTCTGTAGATAAACTGTTTACGCGTTATGTATGGCCACACAACAATTCCCACTTGCTTCATTAGACCTGCGTCTGAGATTTAGCTATAATCTCTGCAGTGTGGAAGGAATGTGGCATGACTAAGAGTATTATGTAACAACTTTACAATGGGGGGAAAGGAAGAGGGGAGCGGGATTTTATGACTTAATCTGCATAATGTTTGTGGCAGAGAATCACGCCCAATGCCTAAGGCTCTGGCTGTTATTTTTTCGCATAGGTATAATGTTTAGATCCCATGATTTACTTACACATTTGAAGACTACAGGGGGGAAACGACGGTAGTCACCCACTGAAAATCGTGAGGGTACCAATTTTGAGTGCTTGTTGACTCATAACTGTATTTCTGTTCAACTGTTGGATGAGTAATGTTTTTAGATTTCCCATTCAACAGGACGTAACAATATAAACAACCAGTCAAACAAATATAAAGTTATTATGAGTCTACAAACCTTTAAAATGGCACCCTCACAATTCCTAGTTTGTGACTACAGTCGTTTTCCCCCTGTAGTCTTCGGTTGCATTCATTATCAGTACAATACATTGGATTTGATATTATTGCAAAGGTATTTATTATTTTAATCTTAGTAAGAGTTTTATGGCATTTGCAACACACATTATAGGTCATAACATAATTGTTGTAGCATTTATTACTAATCCAGTTTCGTGCTCTAAATCTAAGGCTATTGGTAAACACACAATCCAAATGCAGGTACTTAAGAGCAAACACACACAAACACACACACACACACACACAC
>NW_004797827.1:81810-82932 GCF_000002075.1 Aplysia californica
CAAACCTTATCCCCCCCCTCTCTCTCCACCACCACCACCCTAACTTCCACCAGCTAGCCTTAGTCCCCCACCCAGCCCTACCCCTCACCTGACGATCCACCCGACCTAGCAGTGTGGAATGCACAATGCGCGGGTAGAAAATAGCCCCCGACAACCACCACCACCAGCACCACCACCATCTCATCATATAGCCCCATGATCACATTGTTCCTCGAGTTAGTTTCACAAATTCTTACATCTTCCTTTTCGCACACGACAATGCGTACAGCACAAAACATAAACAAGATGTCTGTGGATTCGGGAAAAAGAACCTAATGTGAAAACAGTTTGCTGAAGTTTATTTTCCCCCTTTTGTGTATCACATATCTGTGCGCGCTTAGTAAAAAAAAGGGGAAATAGGATATGTTTCAATGGAGGACAGGCACTCCAGAGTCAGAACAAAGCTTGGAACGTAGTGTGTCGTTTGAGAAGAATGTTTGAGACAGATTTTGTTTTGTGTGCCTTTCTGATTTTTAAAAATCAAGTGCTCATGTGTTTTAATGTTTCCACATTTAAAATCAACCTTGTAATGTATGTTAAAAAAGAAATAGAAAAAGAATTGAAAAGGGTGTGTTTTGGTTTCAAAGGGTTTCATTTTGGTTTGGTTTTTAGTTTGTTTGGGGCATTTGGGGGGGGGGGGGGATAGGGGTGTCCAAGACAATTAACTGTACAAACGACCACTCCATACTCACCCGTCCCTTTGTGTTATTTTTTTCTATAAAGACGTTCGCCTTTCCTTAACAGCCTCTTTTCTTCTCCACAAAGGGTGGCGGTCTCAGAGCAGGTTCCACTGTCCATGTTATAATAATTGAATTATTATCTCAGTAGCTAAAAAAACAGATGCATTGTAATAACATGCAAATATTACATACGGTTATGGAACTTGGTTTAATGATCACCTGTCCAAGACAATCGCCTGTTCAAACAGTCACTTCCCATCAAATAATACAATCCAACTTGGATTAATGATCACCTGTCCAAGACAATCGCCTGTTCAAACAGTCACTTCCCATCAAATAATACAATCCAACTTGGATTAATGATCACCTGTCCAAGACAATCGCCTGTTCAAACAGTCACTTC
>NW_004797827.1:85288-87491 GCF_000002075.1 Aplysia californica
CTCTCTCTCTCTCTCTCTCTCCCCCCTCTCTCTCACCTACGTAGCTACTCTCCACACTCACAACTACATCCAGCCCCCCAAACTTCACGACCCAGCCTACCTTCTCCCAGTCTGCGTGACTTTTCACCGACTGAAACAATTAGGACTTCCACCCTCGCACTCACGTATAAATCACGTGATCTTAATCTTTCATTTTATGTCTTCGCCGTATTTTCATGGTTGAAAAACCACGTCAAATGCAGTGAAAATATTTGCCAAAAACGTCCACCTTTATTGGAGGAAAAAAAGTGGTTGTCTCATAAAGGCTGTACCTTGGGACAGTGTCATTAAAACTCGTTTAAAATGCAGGAGGAGGCTAGTGTTGAGAAATGAGAAGTGGATATTTGTATAGATGATTGTCTTTGACAGCAGGCTGCCGTTAGAGCAGGCTCGACTGTGTTTCAGAAGCGCTCGAGCATGGCTCATGAAGCATCAATGTTGTCACGGTTATCTTGACATAATTATCAACATGAAAGAAATTTTTAACCCATGTGTTTTCTTTCTTCTATCTCTGAAGAGCAGCATTTTCGTAAACCGTGACAACATTGATGTTACTTAATAATAATAATGTGTTTTTGTTGGTAACAAAACCAGGAGTGTTACTACTTGTAACAAAATCAGGAATGTTACTGTCTGTAATAAATTCAGGAATGTTACTTTTTGTAACAAATTCAGGAGGGTTACTGTTGGTAACAAAATGAGGAGTGTTGTGTTACTTTTTGTAACAAAATCAGGATCGTCACTTTCAGTAATTAAACCAGGAGCCAGGAGCGTTACTGTTCGACATCGGCTTCTGACAAAAATACTTTCTCTTACTCTGATGGGCGTCTAGAGTTGTGACGTTATGTATGTTGTGCTCAAATGAAACATCAACTTGAATATTAACCCCACCGTGTCGAACCCAGTCTAGAAAGTAAGACGACCTGCTCCGTTCTGTTGAGCTTGCGATAAGTGACGCTGTGACAATGTCACGCTGTCACGCTATCTCGCTGTTACGCGGAGTATGGCAGCGGTGATTCTACTTCCATCGTCTTTTAATATTTAAATCTATCTATCTATCTATCTATCTATCTATCTATCTATCTATCTATCTATCTATCTATTTTGCGGGGGAAAAAAAGGGGGGGGGTGGAGTTTTATTAAAAGTTTTACGCAAATCCTCAAAAACTCCACAAAGTTCAAGTACACCCAGATCGGGATTCGAACTAGGGCCATGGGCTACTGCTTAGTCCAGCATGACACTAACTGGGCTAACGGAGCGCCCCATGTAACTAGTAACTTGGACGACGAATTATTTTACACTTGAATCCGAATGTCCATTTGGTTCCAACATTGCAGTTCGTTAGTTCAGTTGGAATCATATCGTGCTGGACTGCAGAGACGAAGGCCCAGGTTCAAATCCCAGACTTGGCGTTCTTGAATTGGGATCGTTTTGTGGAGTTGTCAAGACTCTCAACAGAGATGTTCTTCTTAACACGTCTCGCTCTCAACCCAAATGGCTGGGTCCTATCGGAGACGGACGTTCAATTCGGAGGTCCGTACTTTCTAACCAACCTGATACACAATGTAGTTTTGATAGTGGGGTTAAATCCATACACTTACATACTCTGTTCTCATATGGCACTCATATTATGACCGTGTGCAGTTGCGAGTGCCGTAAAACCTCGGCTAAAACATACTCTGTTCCTAGAGAAATTAAATTTATGCATGGAGAAACATCAGCAAACGTAACTGATATGTTACTGGTTGAAGAGACGTTTTATCTCTGCGAATTGTGAATATGCCCACAATAGAGTGCTGAAAAAAAGATAATACATCAAGTTTGCAGAAAGCATTACAGGGACTCGAATGTCTTAAAAACGCGTTTGGGCTCGTTCTCATGCATTCTTCCTCATAAAGCAAACATCTTTGCATGATAGAAAAGATTCCGTTTTTTTTTTAGCTGGAAGCTCGCAGAATGAGATAAAAGATCTGAAGAAACGACAAAGAGGAGAGAAATCCCAGCAGGAAACAATGGCTGGTATTGAGTGGAAGTCATTCGTAATAATTCGTTTTGTAAGTTATTGGAGTTCAGAATCCTGTTTATGCAATGTTTATACAGGGGGGCTGACAAACAGGCGCACGCACAGACACACACACACAGACACACACACACACACACACC
>NW_004797827.1:89090-92611 GCF_000002075.1 Aplysia californica
TTCCCCCGCCCTAAATACGTCGACATGGATGGTTAGCGGGTGTTCTAGTATGTCCCGCTTCTTTTCTATCATACATCTATCCTCCTTATTTCTCCTCCTTGTTTGTGTTTGTAGCACTTCTAATCTTCACCACTTATATGACCTTATAGTGTCGCAAGTGCCACCGCCTTCAAACTCTTACTAAACTCAAAATAGGCCGATGACAGTAGTATAATCTACAACATAGCCTTAACACTGACATACGCACTGCACTCTTTCTTTCCACTAAATTTTCTTTTAAATATCGGTGTTTTTACGCTACCACCGACAAAATTCAGATCATTTAGGAGATAGGCTGCGACCCTGAACTTCTGGGCCAACCCGGGCTGAGAGGGATACAGTATCGCAGCAGAAAATGCCGAGGTACTCGATAAAGATTCTCCCCATTCACGAATCGAACCCATGTCACCTGTGTGCTACGGCGAGACTCTTTAATATAACGATTTGCACGGCATACACACGTGTTTCCTGCCAGATATAATCAGACGCGACAAATTCGAATGAAAAGAAAATTATTAATATGTAAAGTGTGCTGACAAAATGAGTTGTTTCTCGGATTTGAGCCCTGTGAAAATAGACACATGACGCTTATAAGTTAAGCTTTTACAATTTATAAGTAAGGAATAATGAAAGGCATGTTATACTTAGAGAATATTGCATTAATTGAAAATCTGTTAATTTGACCCTAGGGTTGATTTTTGGCCACTATCTCTATTTGTGGATATGGAGAAGTAACTCATTTTGTCAGCACGCCTCACATAATATATTATACATCAATTCAGGAAAATCTGTCTTGCGGGGATGTCGCTATTTTGCAACCCCACGACACAGCACATCTCAACACAGTCTTCACGGGCTGGTTCGCTTTAGAAATCAGACGTTAAACAAGATAAAAGCCGAGGTGATAGACAAAAACGAAATAGACAGAAAGCTGGAACGAGAGAGGCTTGACAAAGCGCCGTTGTTCGTTGCCCATCTTGTGTGCAAATCTTACGGGTATGTCCTCATGCATTGTGCCTGTTTTGAAAAAAAGAAAAAAAAATGTTGTGCGTCACGGCATGGTGGAATTAAATATTTAAACTGTCGTGGAAGGAACCGAAATCAAACGAGGTAGCGTTGAAAGAATTTCTTGCGAAACGGTCTCTAGTAAAAAAAAAATTTAAAAAAAAACAAAAAACAACAACAACCGACAAACATCAAAACAAAACAAACCAAAAAATACAACAACAACAACAACAACAACAACAAACAACAACAACAAACAATTAGGAAGAGAAAATGTATGCAAAGTTGCTTTTAATGTATTTGAAACGACGCAAAAACCTTGGACATCTTGCCGTCAATAGAAAAACGCAGAAGGCAAAAGAGGCGGAGGTGGACCAAAAACATGTTGTCACGTGACTCGGGCAAGTGAGTGACGGGAAAAGACCAGGATAATACAGTTTACGTTGTTTTTATTGAGTTTATACCCGTACACACACAATATACACACACAGACATACGCACACACACTTACACACACACACACACACACATTCACACATACAAACACACATGCACACACACACACACACACACACACATATCGACACACGTCCACACACAAAACACACCCACACACGCATACACCGACACGCGTACACACACAGAACACACACACACACAAACACACAACACACACACATACACACACACACTCACATACACACACACACACACACATACACACACACACACACACACACACACACACACACATACACATGCACATACGCCTGAAGATGTTGCTAGAGAGTAACATAAATACAAAGAAAAGAAGGAGGGGAGATACGGACGGCAAATATTAGATAGGAAAGTGGGAGCAAACCACTGCAGTGGGTGGTTCGCGGCTGCTCTGGTGTGGTTTGCTCCTTCTTTCCTATCAAGCGTCTGTCGTCCTAATCTCCCCTCCTTCTTGTTATAGTGTATGTTAATCTCTTGTGACACCTCTACAATCTTCGGCACTTATATGACCTTTTTGTGTTGCAAGTGCCGCAAAACTCTTACTTGGCGCTCAAATGACCTTACGCAGGTGCGAGCGCCTTAAAACCTCTACTAAAAAATCAACAAACTCTTATTAAAACTAAAAACCAAAACCAAAATGAAACCACACCAGATCACCCGCCAACCACCCATAATTAGGTTGTTTGAGAGCGTCCGAGCAGAGAGCGGGGTAGCGAACCATGACTCACATGACCACTGTAGTCTGTATCAGATAATCTGGCACTCGTACTGAACGAAGGAGATGGGCCCAGATAGTCTCGGTAAGGGACGTCGGTGGTAGAAGAGTCAAACCTAGCGCACACCGCCAAGCGAATTCAGGCGAATTGAGTTGGGGCTTTACAGCTTGATTCTCCTCATGACTTTCCTATGGTACATGAAAAGGTAAAATTAAGCTACTATTTTGGTACAATTCGTCCGAATTTGGCTCTCGATCTCGAAAAACGAACGCGTTTGATTTTGTTTTATGTTCACAATCGAATTTAGTTGATTTGTGCCAACATTTTAACTTTAATATCTACGTAGAGAAAAACTTGGCTGGCCACGACTCAAACAAATGAATCTGATTGGCAGTGTGTACTCGATATAAGGCTCCTCTCCTTTACAAGCAAATTATGTGGTTGAATCGAGTCTCAGGTGGGAACGTCAATTTGATCGGACGCACGTTCGAACGACGAACCGCACGCTAGCCTCCAAAGATTAACATGCCATTCCGATGCCATTCCGACTCCTTCGAACGGCGACATTTATTTTCTTTGATGTTATTTCTTTTTCGATACCATCAGTAAGTGGTTACTTACTCTTTATCTCCAAAGTAGGTAAACCCAGAAGGTTTGTTGAAAGTTTCTTGGGGGTAAATCCGCTGTCAAGAGTGTGTTTGTTTGTGAGCACGTTTCATATTTAGTCGTTTTTAAGCACAAGCGGGCTATCCCGAAAAATGCTGTTTTGAGAAAATCGAAGGTAAAGTTTATGCCCCTTGTTCAGTTTCTTCAAAAGACAAGGAGAGTTTTCTCTATAACCAAACAAATATACACACCAATGAAACCAAACTTCTCCTATTGGTAGGGTAATGCCCACAATTGGTGAAGGTCAAGATTTCTGGATATCCCCAAAATCTGGGTTAGCACGCTTGTCCTTATAAGCGACCATTTATTCCTCAAGCTATTTATTAACATAGCCAGAACGTTACACCCACTCTGCCAGGTCCCTTTTTGGTAGGAAATCTAAAAGTGACATATACGTTACGGTATTGCTTATTAAATCTAAACGAACGGACATATTTTGATTAAGTCAATGTTTGCAGGTCTTGCCGTTGCTATGTGACAACACCCCCCCACACACACAAACACACACACACACACCCACACACACGCACACACACACACACGCACAAACACACACACACATACATACACACACACACAAACACACACACACACACA
>NW_004797827.1:92776-94773 GCF_000002075.1 Aplysia californica
ATATATATAAATAAATAAAATGCAGAAGTTTCGCGAATACCACTATCGAATTACTAGAGTATCGCCGGCAAGAAGTTCGTTTCCGCGAGGATTTTAGATCAAAGGATTTGGGAACAATAGGTTTATCGTTCGAGGATGCGTCCGATTTTATCAAGTATCCCCCTCTTTCACCTGAGATGTGGCACTCTACTCAGTCTTTAGTCCACTCAGGCTTGGCTTGACAGTCCCACAGCACGGCCGAAGAAGTTCGTCTTCTAAACCCTATCCGTGGATGGTTGGCGGGTGCTCTGGTGTGGTTTGCTCCTTCTTTCCTATCAAACATCTATCGTCCTCATCTCCCCTTCTTCTTTGTTATGTTTGTTACTCTCTTGTAACACCTCTAATCTTCTGGTGCTCATATGAGCTTGTGGAGTTGAGAGCGCTGTAAAACCTCTACTAAAACTCTATCCGTACGTCGTGTTTTAATATCGTATCCATACGACGTGGGGAACTTTGTGTCACCACTTTCCAAAGAGTAAATTTGCTTGTTAATCCGATCCGTTCGCTTTGCATAGCAGTCTGTCAAAATGATTTTAAAAAAAAAAGAAATACTGAAAGTTTCAAAGAGATCTTCGTACAAGAAGTATTCTAAAATGTGAAGAATACAACCCCAGGGATACAAAATGACCCCAGGGTGTACAGATAGGATTAAAACATTTAAATTGTATCGATGGGGGCTTAAAAACATTAAAACTTAGCTATTTTTGATATCCTCGTCTCTTTGTCTCTCCTTGAGTATTTTGCTTTTTTTAAGATTCAGAAGCGAAACTAGCTTATTTTTAGAGATCAAATCAACAAAAGTAATTAATTAATTAATTAATGTTTACGCAAAGGCTTACCCCACAGGGCTCTAGTCTTTTGTTCCAGTTTTTGTTTTTGTGTTTGTTTGTTAGCGTGTTTGTTTGTTGGTTGCTTTTTTTTAAAGAACAAAGCAGACATTTAACATAATAGAGAAATAGCGTAACAAAGGAGTAACGAAATTGGGAATCAACTTGTAATGGATTCCCATATTTAACCTGCAGGAAGCACATCACACATAGCCGTTACTTAACGAGACCCGTTGTTGCACAATGCATGCCCTTTGTTGTACACCCAACACTAAAACATGGCGCCAACAATCGATCAGTTTTAGAACAGAGCTGCTGCTTGCACGCCAAGCGATTGTGATTACAATATTTTTATTTTTGGGGTGCTTTTTGGGGGAATTCCCAAAGTCAAAGAGAGATCAAGTTTGTTCAATAGAAAGAAGAATCAAACATGTTGGGAAAGGACAGGGTTTTGTTTGTGGGGGTCTTGTCTTACTTATAAGTTTTTTGTTGTTTGTCTCCCCTCTTTTTCTTTTTACACACTCTGATTTCTCAACTTGTAATTGGTTTTGGATTTTAATTCAGGGATCAAAACGGCTGAACTGTCTCTGAAGTAGGTCATCATGGCATTCTTGCAGCGGGAGGAGGGACCAGAACAACACTGTTATTACAGTATTATAATGCTGTGTCATGAGATTTGGTGTCCCAAAGAAAATGAAGCGCACGGAGACACAAAAGGAGAGGGCTGGAAGGAGCTTTTGAGAAGAAGAACGGAGGGAAGAAGGGGGGGGGGAGAGGGGAGAGATGGGATGGGGGACAGAAGGGAAGGACAGAGAGAGAGAGAGAGAGAGAGAGAGAGAGAGGAGAGAATAGGAAGGGGGGCGAGGAAGGATCATTACCTTCCACCCCTTTTTCATGCCGTACCTTGAAAGTGGGTCACATCCATCCACAACCCTTCGACGCCAACCCGCATACCCTAAAAACAAAAACAAAATAAAAGTAACAAAAGAAAAACAACAAAAAACGTAACATCCCCTTCATGAAAATATCGATAGATAGATAGATAGATCGATAGATAGATAGATAGATAGATAGATAGATAGATAGATAGATAGATAGATAGATAGATAGATAGATAGATAGATAGATAGA
>NW_004797827.1:97203-98203 GCF_000002075.1 Aplysia californica
TTCTTCTTCTTCTTCTTCTTCTTCTTCTTCTTCTTCTTATCTCCGTCTTTTTTCTGCTAAAAGACCCCCCTCATCCCGGGTAGACCTTGACAAGAAAAGTCGTAACAACCTCACCCTCAAACAATATAACCTTTACTGTATTGAGAGAGATGTAAAACATTAATAATTACATCATGTACTCTCCTCCCCGCAGTTCCTGTTTCCTCTCAATCTCCCCGTTGCTTAATCTACCCGGATACAGCATGGTGGAAAAATGTATCCCTTCTAACAGCAGGACCATTACAATGTGATTTCTTAGCGTGACCTCTGATCTCTATGAATCATGCTCCGATCGCTTGTCAAGCAGAACGCTTTTGTGCAGTCTCCGTACACACGAAATCGTAAAAAAAAAAATTTTTTGCGTCGCTTTTCATTCAAATCATTATTGCACCATCTATTTAAACTTGCTACACTCCCTTCCAATTTGAGCCTTTTCTCTGGGATGTGCACTTTACACGAATATTTTCCTCACTTCACCCAGGTGTGAATGGGTACCCGGTCACAGAATACGAAAGATTTTGTCATCATGTTAGTGTTTTAGCGCCTGCAAAATGGCTGCTTCTAGTGTTTTAGCGCCTTTAAAATGGCTTTGCTTAGACCGTTCAACCTGAAGTTGAGATTGTTCCCTAATGCCATCATTTTTGCTAGGGGTAACAATATTATAGATTGTGAAGCGCAAAGATCTTGCTGTCGACTGGAATTTACGCTATACAAGTGCTACTTATTTATTGTTAATTATCATTATCTGGAAGCTTCACAGTTTTGCTAATTTTACTTTCAAGTTAAAAAAAGTAACATTGTCATTCTTTCATGAGAATCCACATGGGGGTAAAGTTTACCGGTGCTCTCTTGTGGAAAGTTCATTGCTCTCCTTAGATCTATCTATCTCTTTGTTGTAGAAATGCCTTGCTCTGCACCTCACCTTTTTCTGTCTACCTCCACTGTGGTCCTCCCATACCCC
>NW_004797827.1:102288-106730 GCF_000002075.1 Aplysia californica
CCACCCCACCATATCCCCATTTCCATCTCACCCTCCCCCCCCACCCCACCCTTTACCCTCTCTAGTAGTCACATGATTGAAACAAGCATAGCTCAAAGGTTAACCCTGTCACTAGCAGGCCCGAGTCACGGAGCATGTCTTGGAGTAGTAGCAGGGAAAGCGTATTCCCGTAGTTATAAATCTCAATATATAGACATACTGGGGATTTGGGTAAGGGCTTAGGGGTTAGGGTTAGGTGTTAAGGGAAATAGGTTACGAGTTAGGAGTTAAAGGTTGGGGTTACGGTTTAAGGTTTAGGGGTTAGGGGTTAGAGGTAACTGGAGTTGGGTTAGGGGTTAGTGGTTAGGGGTTATGGGTTATGGGTTATGGGTTAGGGGTCAGGGGTTATGGCATAGAGGTTAGAGGTTGGTTTAGGTGTTGGCTAGGAGATAGGGGTCATGGGTTAGGGGTAGAGTTTGGAATAGAGTTAGGGTAAGGGGTAAAGCGTAAGGAGTAACTGTAAGGGATACCAACATAGGTGTAACGGTTAAGGGATAGGGGTAAGGTGTGTAAGTTTAGTTCGAGGTTGGGGTTAGCTGTTAGGGTTAAGAGGTGGACGTTTAGGGTTCAGGGTTTAGTGTTTTAGAATCTAAATTTTAGGGTGTAGGGTTAGGGATTTGGGGTTTAAGGTATAGTGTTTAGTGGATAAGGTAAATGGGTTAAAGCTTAGAGGTTAGGGGTAAGGATTTCGGTACATGTTTTATGGTCTTCTCGAATCTCTTTTTAAAAATTAACACGTAATAATAGTTATACGAATAGTAAAATAATAACAATATAAGCGTTTTACAAAACAATATCTTATACATTGTACTTATAGTCATTACGAGTGGGTTGTTGAGGGGTGCTTTGGTGTTGTTTGCTCCTTCTCTTTTTTCAACGTCTATCGTCCTTATCTCTCTTCTTTTAAAAATATTTATAATTGCTCTGTGGTAACTCCTCTAATGTTTGGCACTCACATGACCTATTTGTGTTGCAAGTGCCGTTAAAATAATATCTAAATCTAAATCTATGTTTTTTAAATATTTGTTTAAAATCAAATTTTCAGGTTGGACCCTGGAAGGAACACACTGCTACTGGTTTGTGAGCTCTGAGCTTGGCCTACAGGGAGCTCGCGAAACGTGCAAGGAGTGAGTATACACACGTCTAGTTACTGTACCTTTTTTCCTGGCCTTTTAAAAAAAAATCACTACCCCAGAACCAGAATGACAAAGTTCTGTCTGCTCAGTGCGCCTTCCTAGTTTTGAGAAATTTGACGGAAAACAGTTTCACAACACGTCAAGCTTTTTGGGTTAGAGGTTGGTTTAGGTTGTTAGCTAGGAGATAGGGGTCATGGGTTAGGGGTAGAGTTTGGAATAGATTTAGGGTAAGGGGTAAAGCATAAAGTGTGACTTTTGTGTTGTTTGCTCCAGGTAATTTTCTCCTGTCTCTATTCTAAGAATATCTTGATAACGACTCCGAATAAACTTACCATTTTGCCAGAGCAGAGACAGAACATTTGTGAGGCATCATGGTGAAATCAGGCGCTGGTCAAAATAATGAAATCCGAGAAATCTGCTTTTGTTGGGCCACTTTGGACATTTTCTTCGAATTTTCGTTTTTTGGCTCAACACCTCGTATGTCCATTCAAAAACAGTTTTATGTGTTGATTTTTATGGAAAAACATAGAATAAAGCAACAACAAAATTGTAAATTTGTAGTTTCCAAGGATTTTTAAACTATGGAAGTCACCAAACTTTGGCGGGCATTTTCTCACTAATTTTACGTCTGAAACCAGGCGACCCCACCTCTTTCAATTGCAAATATCTCGACTTCTATTTAAGACAAATGGATATTATTTTCATCAAAAGCAAGGCAAATGAAAAACCGTTAAGATGATACCAATAACTCCATATGCCCTAAAAAGGACGACCGCCTGATTCCACTGCGTCGTGTCTATTTGGTTTCTGGCTTCATGGTCTTAGTAACTCAAAACGGCCAAAAAATGTCAGATAAAACTTTGTAAATTATAAGGTAGCGTTTTGTCTAACGGTGTCCAGGGTAGACGAAAACCCCTTCAATAATATTATAGTCAGCAAATCACTTGTGTATTCGTGTATATCTCAAGAAAAAAGTACTAACTGGAATAATGATATTCCCGTGACTCCGGACTTTGTATGAGGCAGCACAGTCAAATTTGTGTCATGGCACAGTGGAATCAGGAGCTCGTCAGTTTTGGGGCTTACATAATATGGGGTTATTGATATTATCGTAAAGTCTGCTATATTTGCTTAGCTTTTGATGAATAATCTATCTAGAATAGAAGTGTCAAGATACCTGCTCTGTAAGCCTAGACTATACCGTAAAGGTGATTGTTTTGGACAGGTGACCGTTATTAAAAAAGCTTTGACTGTACAATAAATGTAATTGTTTTGGACAGGTGACCGTTACAAAAAGTCTGACAGTACCGTAAAGTTGATTAATTGTTTTGGATAGGTGACCATTACAAAAAGTCTGACAGTACCATGAAGGTGATTGTAATGGTGAGCTGACTGTTACAGAAGGTATGACAGTACCATAAAGGTGACTGTTTTGGACAGGTGACCTTTAGAAAAGGTCTGACAGAACCGTCAAGGTGACTCTTTCGGACAGGTAGCGGTTAGAAAAGGTCTGACAGTACCATAAAGGTAATTGTTTTCGGACAGGTAACCGTTACAAAACAGGTTCGGTCTGTTATACTTGTCTGTTTTTCTCCCCCCCCCCCCCCCCTCACTCTCTCTCCCTCTCTCCCCCCCCCCCTCCCCCAGCTTTGGCTCAAAGTTGCTGATGGTGCGAGATGAGGTGGAGGCCATGGAGATCGGTCGCCTGGCCATGTCCAACTTCACAGGACAGTCGCACTTCTGGATTGGCAACGGTTACGGTAGGAATGATAATGTGTCTGTTGAATTGGTTCCTCTGGACGTTGAATCTATAACAAAATCCGTCTGTCTGTCTGTTCCTCCCTCCCTCCCCCCCCCTCTCTCTCTCTCTCTCTCTCTCTCTCTCTCTCTCTCTCTCTCTCTCTCTCTGTCTCTCTCTCTCGCATTTGTACATGTGATTGTCTAACACTGGTGACCTACAGAACAGGTTCGACTTTCTATTGTACCCTCTCTAAAAAGGGTCTCCAGCTCAGGGCTAGGCAGCCTATAACTCGGTTAGATCTCTGATTGCCAACCTGCTGGTCCACATCGTCCACCGTGTGAGCGGACTCGTAATCGTGAGGTTGCGGGTTCGGGGGTTCGAGCTAGGACTGGGCAATGAGTCGCTGTTGCAAAATCTGGATGATAATAATGTTAGTTCATCTCTTCGGCAAGTGTGTTATGAACCACTTCAGTAGATGGGGTTAGAACCACTTCAACAACTGGGTGCACTCACTTCGGCAAATGGGTCAGGAAAGAGAGCAAAGAGTCTGAATTCGGATGACGTTTCATTGAGAACTATCCAGTTATCTGGATAGGTTATCAGGCTTTTTCCCACCTCTAGTTCGAACCGCAGGTCCGACCTTGTGTCCATGGGAAAGGCACTTTATACGACTTTTCCTCACTTCACCCAGGACCAGGTGGGAATGGGTACCCGGCCATAAACAGCGAAAAATTTTGTCAGTATGTTAGTGTTTTAGCGCCTATAAATGGCTGCTTGCGCTGTATCTTTCTAGGAAGTTGAGGTTGTTTCAGAATGCTCTCAGGTCTGCTGGGGTAATAGTATAGATTGTGAAGCGCATAGAGCTTACTGATGAGCGGGGATTTGCGCTATACAAATGCTATAATTTATTATTATCAAGTGCACAGGGATCGCCCGGGTAGTGCCAACTAGGCATTATAATTCAAGGCTGCGTTTGGAAATACATGTTGGGGGCGAAACGAACATTTTAATTGGTCGCTTTTAAGCACAAGCGGGCTAACCCAGATTTTGGAGGTTTCCAGAAATCTTGACCTACACCAAAATTGGGTATTACCTTACCTCTAGGAGAAGTTTTGTTTCATTGGTGTGTCTATTTGTTCAGTTATAAAAATAAAAAAAACCCTTCCCTTTTAAAGAAACTGAACAAGGGTCCAAAAACGTTTCCTTCGATTTTCTCAAAACAGAATTTTTCGGGATAGGCCCCTTGTGCTTAAAAGCGACCATATTATATTGTAACACACATGTCTTATTTAGTTCATAAACTGACGCCTTGTTAAGTCCTCCTCACCTCACCTATCCCGTAGACTGGATGTCCGTCGGGGCGCTTTTGAAGATTTGGCCATCAACTTCCTCCACTCTTTCCGGTCTTCAGCTTTCCTGAGCGTGTCTTAGAGTTCCAGGCCTGTCCATTCCTTGATGTTGTCCTCCCAACTTTTCATCCATCTGCTTCTGCTCTACATTGTAATAATACTATCATCCCCCCCCCC
>NW_004797827.1:108014-110071 GCF_000002075.1 Aplysia californica
ACACACACACACACACACACACACACACATACACACACACCTCCCTTACTTTTGCGCATTGAGACAATCACAGTCAGCTGGTTCCTGTTTCAGTAAGAAAACAAGCTACACATACACCCCCTCTGTGACCCCAGTGGTGACCCCGGATCTGCAAACAAGGTTTAAGCACATTCGAAAAGGGAGGGAAGGGCAACGTCAAATTTTTTACCCTGAATTTGAAAAGATACACTGAGTTTTCTCCTTTTGTTTGCTTTCCTGTTTTAGATAGCGTGAATGCAAAGGGGATGTCGAATTATATGTTTTATTGAATTCGCTCAAGAAGTCATTGTATAAAGTCCTTACGAGAAGTGCTGGGGTTTTATATTGTTTCTTGTTGTTGTTGTCGTTGTTGTTGTTGTTGTTGTTGTTGTTGTTGTTGTTGTTGTTGTTGTTGTTTCTGGTAAGTGTTTTACGACTCTCGCAACTGCATAATAATGTTATAGGAGCACATGGGACACACCAAACATTTTTAGTTGGTAGGAAATTTTGAATTTTGCCCGGGTGGCGACTGAAGCCTACTACTCTTACCGCTTTTGGACCACCAAGGGATCTTTAACGTGCGCAACTTGCACACGGGACCTCAGAGATTTTTCTCCCTTGTCCGAGAAGGCTAGGCAGGTGTAGACCTTACCTTCCATAAGATTAGGGGTGTGGCTGAAAGACAGCAGTAAGGAGCAGCCGAGAAGAAACAGTAGAAAGGCTGCAGAAAGAGTCAGGAGCCCAGAGGAGGGGGCAAAGGAGGTGAGGGAGTGGGGGCAGAAAGTGGAGACAAAATCAGACGACAGAATATTGTTAGAGAGCAGGAAAGGATGTAAAAGGAGAAAATTTTAGAGAAGAAAATTTTCCCGTCGCTATCCAGATTCGAACCCAGGACCTATTAAATGAGAGGCGAACGCCTTAAGATCTAGGCCACGAGAGCCCGTAAAAGTATTGTTAGTCTGCCAAGTACAGATGGTTTGGATTGTGAACTCTTTAAAAAAAAATTAAAACTACGAATGATAATTTGCCAAAATCGTTTAGACAGCAAATCTTCATTGATACGGTACCAATAAATGTTTTGGACTGTATACCTTACTCAGTAGGTTGTTGACCAGTTCACTGGTGTGGTTTGCTGCTTCTTTCTTTTTAAAAAAAATCTTATTCTTATCTCCCCGCCTTCTTTTCTAATATGCCACAAGTTACTCTCCAGTAAACCCTCCGATCGTCGGCACTTTTATAACCTAATTGTGTTGCAAGAGACTTAAAACATTGACTAATGCCATGTTCATACTGTGCCGGAACAACATACATTAGAGGGAACTGCTGCTTTTTCTTTCCTCATTCTTTCTATCGTTATTTTTTCTCTACTTGTTTTGTATGTTTGTCACTCTTTTGTGAACTGTTATTTCCCGGGTGCCTTGGTACTAGTCGAAGCAGACTTTGTGCTGTTAAGGCTAGAGAAGTGATCAGAGTAAGCCTGATCCCCCGATAGGACTTCTCTGTCGACATCCACCCCTTGGCGCTCATAATATGACCTTATCTGTCCCTGTAGTTTTATTCGCCCCGCATAATTTAGCAAAATATGATATTCTTTTCATAATTTCTGGTTATTTCCCTTCATCATTCTTTGTTAAAATTAACAGAATCGCATAATTTCACATTTTTGGGCTCATTTTGCATAATTTCAGAAAGTTTTTCTTGCTTAAAACGACGGGGGACAGCCGTATGCAGTTGCGAGCTCCGTAAAACCTTACTAAAACAAACACACGTTTACTAAAACTTAAAACCCTTTCTTCTATGGCTTTCCTAGCCCTCGGTTCCGAGTTCCACAAAGCGAGTTCTGGCAGCTTCAGCAGTGGTAACTACGACAATACAGCGGTTCGTCAGTGGGTCATTCAAGGAGGGCCAGGGGAGGTCCTCAAACTTACCGTGAGTAATGACTGAATAAGATAAGATAAGATAAGATAAGATAAGATAAGATAAGATACGATAAGATAAGATAAGATAAGATAAGATACATCTTTATTGTCCCAATCCTG
>NW_004797827.1:110810-112199 GCF_000002075.1 Aplysia californica
ACCACCACAACCAACAACAACAACAACAACAACATCACCACTACCACCACCACCACCACAACCAACAACAACAACAACAACAACAACAACATCACCACCACCACTACCACCACCACCACCCCAAAAAACCAACCATCTCCTGCCCTCAGATCGACTCACTAGACATAGAATCCGGGGCCGACATTCTCAGAGTCTACTCGGGAGGTCGGACTATCAGAGCCAGTAAACTCCTGCAAGAATTCAGTGAGCCCACAGTAGGCAGCGTCGTGATTCGAGGGATCAACAACTTCTTCATCGTCCGACTCCTGTCAGATGGTTCGGTGACAAAAGGAGGCGTGTCTGCTCATTGGGAGTTAGGTATGTTGGTGCCCACACTTATTATCACTACCTCAGAATTTTAATTAATAGTCGACAGCACCTTGCTTTTTTGTATAAGCATTTTTTTATTGTCTGAAAGAATGTTGCTGTCAAAATGTGCGCACATGATGAATTTGCATGGTGTTAGTATGAATGCGTTTTTAATCTCCTATGTACGCCTTGGGCTTATGTTGTGGGAAAAGGCGGGATACAAATGCTCTTATTATTACTAATTATAAAAATCGTATCTGACATTTTTTTACCGTTTTGATCAAGATGAAGAACTTGTTGTCAGAAACCAAATTATGCTCTATCTGTTCTATCAAAATCATTATAATTTTCGGAGTCTTTTTCAAGATATTCAAAGAATTGCATTCGGAAAAGATTGACATATTAATTATGTGAGACGTGCTGACAAAATGAGTTACTTCTCACTATCCTCAAATGGAGATATTAGCCAAAAATTGACACGTGGTTCAAATTTGTAGATTTTTGTTAAAGTTTTTGCCCCTTGTTCAGTTTCTTTAAAAGACAGGGAGAGTTTTTCTCTATAACCAAACAAATATACACACCAATGAAATCAAACTTCTCCTACAGGTAGGGCAATGCCCACTTTTGGTGTAGGTCAAGATTCTGGAAACCCCTGAAACCTGGGTTAGCCCGCTTGTCCTTCAAAGCGCCTGTTTTTCTTTTCACAGACACAGAGCGCCAGTCCACAGTGGCAGAGGTTGCTGTGACTAATGTTGAAACCGTTGTGTATTCAATCACTACCCCTGTGAAGACGCCTCCTTACAAGAGAGAGTGGTTGTTTACGACTGCACCAGGCCAAATCATTATGCTTACGGTGAGACCTCTTTCCATGGAAAAAAAACAACCTCGCCATGCTTGTTCTTGTTCTTGTTCTTGTTCTTGTTCTTGTTCTTGTTCTTGTTCTTGTTCTTCTACTTGTTCTTCTTTTTCTTCTCCTCCTCCTCCTTCTTCTTCTCGATCCTCCTCCCCTTCCTCCTCCTCCTCCTCCTCCTCCTCCTCCTC
>NW_004797827.1:112299-113084 GCF_000002075.1 Aplysia californica
ATCATCATCATCATCATCATCATCATCATCGTCGTCATCATCATCATCATCATCATCATCATCATCATCATCATCATCATCATCCCGAAGAAGGCAGCAGGGTGACCAGATATCTGCCTTTGAAGGTATCATTGTTAAGGCATCTTTATTTCCTCAACAAAACAGCTCATTTTTCGATGCGTAGACTCATTCTTAGCAGATATATTGTGCTGACGTCATTATTCTTTATCTTTGTATAATATTATACATGCGTATATAATATAAAACATGCCAACTCTGATAAAATAAGGTTGATACCTTGATAAGAATATTTATTTTAAACCTCACCAAATTGCGTATGCCTGTTGAAAAGGATACTCGACGTCGTGTAGTTTGAAACGGTTGACTTGTTCTTTTATGATATCATATTTTATTTGAGCTTAAACGAAGTCTGGATAATCGTGTCAAAAGAAGATTATGCTAATGAATAATGAGATGACAAAACTTTTTTAATAAGTTACTTCGACATTTTCAAGGTATGGGCTCATGAAAATAATAAATTGTTGACAAAAAATGTATCACTGGGTCGACTCTTTAAGCTCAGGAATTACACAAGTGAACTGGAAAACTTGTGGGTTTTTGTTTTCCTTTAATAAGACACTCCCATGTCTTCCCACTTTTCTGTACATCGATTTCTGTGATTCTTCTCCAGGTCTTCCCCTTGATCTCTTACCGTGAGGGTTCCAATCCAAAACTTTCTTTATTATGCAGCTGCCTGACTTCCTGAGAGTATGTCCAATCCATCG
>NW_004797827.1:113297-113967 GCF_000002075.1 Aplysia californica
ACACTTCCATATTGGTGACCCTGTCTGTCCATCTGATCCTCAGTAACTTTCTTAGACACCTGTTCAAGAAAACCTGGATCTTCTTTATGCAAGTCTGTGATGCGCTCCATGTCTTACATCCATACAACAGGACCGACTTCACAGTAGAGTTGCCGAGGACTAATTCGGGCGTCACGAGCAACAATCTATAAAAGTGCTTTTGGTTGTTTATTTTTAAAGCCATTGATTTTCTGTTCTTATTTCTCAATTCCGTCATCAGGCGACGGCAGAGAAAGGCTGGGACATTGATGAAGTGGACCTAGTTACCGTCAACCAGGGACTGAGGATCACGATGGACAAAGATCGACTGATATACCTGTCCAATACAAATGAATTTCGACTCATAGCAATGGATCTGGATGGAATGAAGAAACTATCCCTCTCAGCAATACAAGGTATATCATCGTATTATTAAACATAATATTCCCATTTTCAATTTATTCTCTCCTCGTATATTTTAAAATTTGATAAAAGTAAATATTATGAGTTCCCACGTCTTCAAGCATCACGACAATCACAAAGCACTGTTTCCTGTTCCTGATGGACATGCCTAATGCCTCCTGTGACCCCTATGTGACCCCTATGTGACCCCTATGTGACCCCTATGTGACCCCTATGTGACCCCTATGTG
>NW_004797827.1:116655-117719 GCF_000002075.1 Aplysia californica
ATATAAATAAATAAATAAATAAATAAATGATAAATAAATAAATAAATAAATAAATAAATAAATAAATAAATACATAAATACATAAATAAATAAATAAATAAAATGGACTCCAGCTCGATTACACAACAACAACATTATAGTGAGCGCATTTCTGTATCGAAGCTGAACCTTATAAATATTATGATGATTATTGTTTTTGATGCTATGGCAAATCCAACTAAAACTTCCCTCGTAGACCATAAAAGTTTATCGAATCTGGCCTCATCCCATCTCATCTCAGCTCAACTCACCTCACCTCACCTCATCTCACCTTTCCTCACCTCATCTCATCTCACTTTACCCCATCTCATCTCACCTCATCTAACCTCATCTCACCTCCCCTCATCTAACCTCACCTCACCTCATCTCACATCACCTTACCCCACCTCATCTCACCTCACCTCACCTCACCTCACCTCATCTCACCTCCCCTCATCTAACCTCACCTCACCTCACCTCACCTCACCTCATCTCACCTCCCCTCATGTAACCTCACCTCATCTCACCTCACCTCATCTCCTCATCTAATCTCACCTCACCTTACCTCACCTCTCCTCACCTCTGTGCTCTGGTGTGGTTAGGTCCTTCTTTCCTATCAAACATCTATCATCCTTATCTCCACTCCTTCTTTTTTATATTTGCTACTCTCTTGTAACACCTCTAATCTTTTGACGCTCATATATATGACCTTATTGCAGTTGAGAGCGCCGTAAAACCTCTACTAAAACAAACAAACATCATCTCATCTCATTTCCAGAATGCCCAGACCTTTCGTCCCCAAACATTCAAAGAAATGACGAAGCCGGCCGCAAAGCTGGAGAATCCTACTCCGTAAACATCACGTGCGAGCTGGGCTACAGCTTCGTCCAGGAAGAGTACGCCCGAACAGGCCTAGTCCAAGCGACCTGTAACAAGGACGGCATGTGGGACTGGGGCTCAGAGAGCTACACGCGGATGCCTACCTGTCAGAGTGAGTACATTAGAGTTATTTATAGAATAATTAATATATTTTCAGGATATTATTA
>NW_004797827.1:118171-119508 GCF_000002075.1 Aplysia californica
GTATGAGTGTTTAGTACAGGTGTACCCTTTGAATATTCATTTCCCTGCCATGCACTCTTTGAATATTGAGGCCCAACCATTCAATCTTTGAATATTCATGTCCTAGCCATACACTCTTCATGTCCTAGTCATACACTCTTTGAACATTCATGTCCTAGTCTTAAATGTCTAGTCATACACGCTTTGAACATTCCTGTCCTAGTCTTAAATGTCTAGTCATACACGCTTTGAACATTCCTGTCCTAGTCTTAAATGTCTAGTCATGCACTCTTTGAACATTCATGTCCTTATAGTTTTAAATGTCCTCGTCATACACTCTATGAATATTCATGTCCCAGTCGTGTACTGCGGCCTCCCCCCTACCATCAACAATGGCGTCCTGAACGTAACGAGCGGGGCTGTCACTAACGGCAGCACGGTGTCCTACGAATGCTTCCGGGGCTTCCGTCAGACCGGCCCTGAGGTGGTCACGTGCTCTCCTGATGGAACCTGGACCGAGAGGCCAACGTGCGAAGGTCAGAAGAAGATAGTACATTGTCGTGTCGTGTCGTGTCGTGTCGTACTTTATGCTCCGTGTGGGGATGTTTCTGTGGCTGTACAGATAAATAATAAAATAAATAAATAAATAAATAAATAAATAAATAAACAAATAAATAAACAAATAAATAAGTTATTTAAAAAAATCAAAACTTTGTTTGTTTGTTTGTTGGTTATTTTATTCTTGCACTTGTTCGCTTTTCACTTGGATAGACTAAGGGAAGCTGGTGTCTCTAGAGGGTCGGGGAGAGACAGCAACCAGGGTGGAAAAGCCAGAAGAATAATTATCAACAAGCTGTTAATTGGCACGATAAACAGGCAGACCCTTTCATGGATACTGGAGAGGATTGAGGAGCAGCTATGGCATTGTGCCTCTTGCAATGACGCCTATTGTCGGTGGCCTAGTGGTTAGGCTCTCGGACTCGCAACCGTAAGGTCGTGGGTTGGAATCCCATCAGGGGCCCAACGTTGAGTCCTTGGGAAAGGCACTTTACACGAATTTTCCTCACTTCACCCAGGTGGGAAATAGGTACCCGGCTTTAGACATCGAAAGATCTTGTCAGTTTGTTAGTGTTTGAGCGCTTAATCAGCTGCTTGCACAGTATGCTTCCCGGGAAGCTGAGAATGTTTCGGAGTGTTCTATGGTCTGCTGGGGTAATAATATAGTGTAAAGCGCATAGAGCCTGCTGTTGAGCGGGGATATGCGCTCTACAAATGCTATTTATTAATTATTCTCCAACCCAAGTAAGTAAGTTCATCACTTAACGTTTCTTTCGTTTCTCTCTCTCTCTCTCCAGCTG
>NW_004797827.1:121013-123114 GCF_000002075.1 Aplysia californica
CCCCCCCCCCCTCACACACACACACAGACACACATACCTGTTACTTATTTCGTATTGCCCCTCTTAATTTATTTCGTTTCGCCTCTCAACAGCCCAAAGCTGCCAGCTGGAAATGATCTACAAAGGCGAGCTCACCTGGGCAGAGCAGGGTTCCAGACTACCTCTGTTCGGCGAGATAGTTACCTTGACGTGTGAGGCAGGCTTTGTTGTCAACCGAACCGGAAGCAAAGAGGCGAACTTGACCTGCGCAGCTGGGAGACAACTGAGCGTCACGGATGGCGACATTTGTGTTGGTGAGTCATCTCATATTACCGGACCGCTACTCTAGAGATACAAAGTTCTATTTGCTCAGTGTCTGGTCTTGATAAATTTGAAGTATCACGTCAACATTTCTACTCAACACTATCCGTACGCCAATAGTCATTTTGTACCCCAGGGGTTGTATTCTTCACATTTTAGAATACTTCTAGTACGAAGATATCTTTGAAACTTTCAGTATTTCTCAAAAACTCATTTTGACAGACTGCTATGTAAAGCGTACGGATCGGATTAACGAGTAAATTTCCTCTGTGGAAAGTGGTGGCACAGAGTTCCCCACGTCGTATAGATACGATAGTAAAACACGACGTACGGATAGGGTTAAGCAAGTTTTCGAAAGCAATTTTTTATTCTTTGAATATCTTGATAATGACTCCGAATAAGCTTACGATTTTAATAGAGAAGATAGAGAACATAATTTGGTTTCTGTCCTCATGGTCTTAAAGTTACTCAAAAAGGCCATAAATGTCAGGTAGAACTTTGCAAACCTAAGGTAGTGATTTGATTTGTGTCGGTGTTTTTAAAACGTGTTTTAGTCCTTTCTTCTTATTCTTCATTTTCTTGTAGTTGTTGGTGGTGTTTTTCTTCTAGATCTAGCTCTTGTTCTTGATTGTGTTCTTCTTAAATTAAATTCCACTTCTAATTGTCGCTCAAATCGAAATAATTCTATAATTTGTACAATAATATCTAATTGCTACTAACTTGAGTGTTATGTAATTTGTGCAATAATATTCTCATTGTCACTAGATTTGACACGTTTGTATAATTTGAGCAATAATTTAATTTCCCCCATTGTTGTTAACCCGAGTTGGCCAACCTATACTCTCTAAATCTAATTTGTTCAATTTTCCATTCATTGCTAGGGTTGACTTGTTTGTATCATTTGAACAATAGTTTTCAGTTGTCCTTATAAGCTTGGGTAATTATTTGTAATTCGTTTAGCCTAGTGTTTTCCAGTTATTCTTTAGTTTTGGTTTTAGAAAGAATTTTAATGCACAATTGCAACATAATAAGGTCATAAGCATTCCTGATGATGAGGAGGGTGTAATTCGATCATGCAATAATTTCTAGTATTCTGGTCGTGGATAAGCCTGGTTTGTACATGTCTCTGTGCTGAAGCGGTCAGGCGCTTCCCCATCATAAGCAGGAGACCCGAGTTCGGTTCCCAAGCTGGGAACATTTTTATCAAATACCTCAGTTTTTTCTGCTGAGATAATGTATGCCTCTCAGCCCGGGTAGGCCGAGACTCACGTGGTCAAAGCACGCCTCCTAAATGTTCTAATCTGTACCGTTGTGGACGTAACACAACCCTACGTTAAAAAAAATACAATCGAGCCTGTTCTAACCCCCACCTGTATAAGACAATCACCTGTACAAACGGCCACTTACCGTTTCATCCCTTGCGTCTTTTAACATTTTAATGGATTTTTTAAAGACAGCCGCCTATCTAAGACTACTACATTTCTCCTCGATAATGGACTGCTATCTTGGACAATAATCGTTTTAACTGTATAATTAATTTTAAGCTTGGTTTTAATGTGTGATTTGTTCAAACATTTCTAGACATGGATGAGTGTCAGAAGCCGGACATCTGCGTGGGTGTCGCGGACTGCATCAACACGGTTGGTGGTTACAAGTGTGTCTGTCAGCCTGGCTATGGCGGTGACAACTGCACAGGTGAGTCACGCGCTCTGTCTATGTCTCTGTCTCTTTCTCTGTCTCTGTCTGTTTCTGCCTCTGTCTCTGTCTGTCTGTCTGTCTGTTTGTCTGTCTGTCTGTCTGT
>NW_004797827.1:125770-128579 GCF_000002075.1 Aplysia californica
ACCCCCCCCCCTTTCTTCCCACCCAGCAGTAATGGGTACCTGACTTCGAGTTGGGGAAGTAAAGGGGGCGTGGAAAGGAACTGGCCACCCTACCACAATATGCCGAAGGTCAAGGAAGTTGTCTCACTAACAAGGCAATCCTCAATGTCCGAATCGGATGCGGGAACAACATTCCTTTCCTTTTACTATCGATGTGTGCAGTTTGTGTGATTTCTCTTTTTCTCGCTAATTTTGCACCTGACACAAAGCAACCCCAATCTCCGTCAATCTGAAATATCAGACTGAAAGAAGGACTTGAAAACTGAAAATTGCATATTATTATGGTGTGCCTTTAAACAACGTTTTTCAGTAAAATGTATATAAATGTGTTTTCACATTAACATAAAAGTTTTTAGCCGAAAAACTAAACTTCGATATTTAAAATTGCCAAACTGGAGGAAAGAATTGCTTTTTTCTTCGATTTCAATATTTTGACGAGAGCTTGATTTCCCCACGCTTCCTCACAAATCTTTCCAGAGCTGACATGCATGCAGCCAGCGTCTGACGTCTTGGGTCTGGAAGCGTTCCGAGTCCCCCAGATTGGAAACATCATGGCGGGCCAGACTCTGATTATTGGCTGCATGGCGGACAACGGTAGCGGGGAGATCGGGAACCGAACTCTGCACTGTGCCCCAGATCCGAACGACCCCAAACAGTTCATCCTGCAAGGCGATGACCCGATTTGTCCAGGTAAGGCCGAGACAATGGTATAATATTGTATTTGTAGATGTTTTACGCTAGGGTTAAAAAAGAATGTTGTGTTTGTAGGTGTCTTATAGCAATGTCAAAACAAGAACATTGTATTTGGAGGAGTTTTACAGCAAGAACATTGTATTTTTAGGTGTTTAACGTTAAGGTCAAGACAAGAACGTTGTATTAGTAGGTGTTTTATAGCATGCAATGTCAAAACAAGAACGTTGTATTTGTAGATGTTTTACGCCAATGTGAAGACAAGGATGTTTTACAGCAAGGTCAAAACAGGAACATTGTATTTGTAGGTGTTTTACGCCAAGGTCAAAGCAAGAACGTTGTATTTGTAGGTGTTTTACAAGGGGGTCAAAACAAGAACAGTGTATTTTTAAGTGTTATACGCCAAGGTCAGAACAAGCACGTTTTAACTGGAGGCGTTATATGAGCAAGGTCAAAACAAGAACAGTGTATTTGTAGGAGTTTTACAAGGGGGTCAAAACAAGAACAGTGCAGATGGAGACAATCGAGTAAAAAACAAAACAAAGCAAAACAACAATAAAATACAAAAAGGAGGCTGCATTAGAAACAGGCGTCCTTCCAGAAGGATCGTTCTAAAAAGCAAGTTCTTCAAGAGGAGGCGCATTTAAAAAGAAAGAAAAGAAAACGAAAAAGAAGGAAAAGAAGAAGAAAGGGGGAAAAGGACGAGCACACACACACACACGCACACACACACATACACAAACACACACACACACTCATCGACATACACACAAACACACACGCACGCACACCCACACGCACGCACACACATACGCACACACACACACACACACACACACACACACACACACGCACACACACACTCACACACACATACACACACTCACGCGCGCACACACATAAACATAATATTGTTTTCCTTATATGATATAAAGTATCATCATCATCCGGTGCCTTGCCGACTGGCGTTGGCGATCATGGACCTCCACTTCACTTTGTCTTTCATTGCAGCAATGGCGTCTTTTGTTCTTGCTGCTCCCAGCCATGTTGTCATCTTGTCCAGTATCTTTTACCTCTGTCTGCCTCTGCCTTTGCCTCTCTTTCTATCAAACTTGCCTGTTGTTACAATATTCTCCAATGCTTCTTTCCGCATTGTGTGTCCGAAGAAATCTGCCTGTCGCTTTCTTATATTCGTCATAAGCTGTCTTCTACAATTTGCTTCAACCAAGACTTCTTCATGTGTTTTTCTAGCTGTCCGTGGGATACGTAGCATGCGTCTTATGGACCAAAACTCTGTCGCCTCAATTGTTCTTTCCAGCTGTTTATTGATTGTCCATGCTTCGCACCCGTATAATAGGATTATATATTATGTATAAAATGTTTCGACCAACCATCCTCTAACTCTCTCCGTCCTCAGTGGTTGACTGTGGTGACCCTTGGCCAATCCCTGGTTCTATGCCGGTGACCCCCAATACAACCAGATACGGCGGCACCTTTGAGTTCATGTGCGACTCGAGCATAGGCTTCACACAGAACATGGGGGGCGTGTCAGCGCTGGGGAACCAGACGGTGCAGTGTCTGAACAGCGGGAGGTGGGGCTATGGGAATCTCACCTGTGAAGGTAAGGATGTGATGAGGATGATGATAATGATGATGATGACGATCTGGTCTTCCCGATTTTGTTTTTATCGCACCTTTTGACATTATGACGTGTAAGCGCGCACTTTTGTTGCTATAGCTTGTAGTCAATAGATTTTCCATTACATTTTTTGTACATGTTCCTGAAGAAGCCCTTTACAGGGCGAAACGTCGAACTTATTAAATTTGAAAAGTCTACTAAGTCTCATACCCTTTTTTTATTCCCTGCTATTTACAATGATGATGGTGTTGATTATCATGATGATGATGATGATGATGATGATGATGATGATGAACCTGTATAAAATTTGAAAATTTTTCAATGGATAGTAATAGTGAGATGATGATGATGATGATGATGATGATGATGATGATGATGATGATGATGATGTTAGTAATAGTGATAATAATAATAATGATGATGATAATAATAATGATAATT
>NW_004797827.1:131504-134653 GCF_000002075.1 Aplysia californica
GGGTGTAATGTTACTGACATAGCACTTTGCTTTTATGAGATATCCAATCATGAATGTTTGTTTTTCTGTACATGTCAAAAATGTGTAATATTGTTTTGTAAATGGCTTTTCCAATGCACTGTGCTTTATGAGATGAACGTAAATGACCGCTTCTTTATAAGTCTTTACCATAGAATAACCAAGCGTTATCTGCTCAGCAACTAGTTTTGAGAAATTTGTTGTGAAAACGTTTGAGTTTGACAACATGAAAAGGTTGTTTTTTTCCGAATGCAAGTCTTGGACTATCTTGATGACACGGGTGGGGTTCATGGTGTCATATCTTGCAAAAACTGTAAATAACTGTGATTTTTTTATTTAGATTATGTTACGCCCCTTGCAGCACCTTATTAGATCATTCAAGGAGGCGTGTTTCCACCCTGCCTGTCAGGGACAACCCAGCACAAAGCCCGAGAGACTCGATACAAATTCTCCCCATTCGGGAATCGAACTCTGGTCCCCTGTGTGCGATAGTGAAGCACCTGATTGCTACACCACACGTGCCTGTCGAAACAGCAGCTGTGGTCATCGATATACGCAATGGCACGGACGCGGGGGTAGTCTTTACTGTTACCTACTTTTACTTTAGTTTTTCATCCCCTGTTGCCGTTAAGCGTCGAGGGAAGGTGACGTTTTCTATGGTAGGCAGCTCCGCAGTTCTCTCAGTTAATAATACTACTAATAATAAATAGCATTTGAATAGCGCATGTCCCCACTCGAAAGCAAGCTCTATGCTCTTTACACTATATTACGGTTACTTTTATTACCCGTAAATGAGTACTTTTTATGAAGTGGCAACTTCTTAAAATGTGGTTTTATTATCGTTCTATGCTAAATGCAATGAGAGGCATAGTATTATGCATCTTCATCTCTGTCCAGTCTCTTCATTTCTTTTAATTCTAAAACCCCTGCAATGTCACAACAAAGACAGGGTGGTTGGCGGATGCTCTGGTGTGGTTTGCTCCTTTTTCCCTGTCAAACATCTGTCGTCCTTATCTCCCCTCCTTCTTTTTTGAGTATGTTACTCTCTTGTAACACATATTCTCTTCTGCACTTATGACCTTATTGTGTTGCAAGTGCCGTAAAACTCTTACTAAAACTTTAAAAAACCAATGTCACAACGACGAAATACGAATTTTGCAGCGTGAAAATATAATTTCAGTTGTTTAATATTCCTGGGATGGGGGAGTTGTATGCTTGTTACTTAAGTCTACAGTTGCAAAGAATTTTCATGGGTGGTTGGCGGGTGCTCTGGTGTGGTTTCCTGTCAAAACATCTGTCGTCCTTATCTCCTCTTTTTCTTTTTTATGTTTGTTTCTCTCTTGTAACAGCCCTAATCTTCTGGCGCTCATATGACCTTATGCAGTTGCGAGCGCCATGAAACTTCTACTAAAGCTAAACTAAAAGAACTTTCACGCTGTTATATCGATAGCATTCTTTTCAACATCGATTAACTGTTTATTTACACCTTTCTTGTTTTTAACAGAGCTCACCCCAGCACAATATTTTTACTCAGTGGTTGTGAACTATCTATTATCGGATGTTCTGGCTCCGTTCCCCGACGAGTGTGCGGGAAATCAGAGCGCAAACCTGGCGACTAGAATCGAAGCCGCTGCTCCGGTGTGCAAGAGCTACAAATACAGAATTAAGGGAGCGGCAGACACTCGTGGAACAGGCCCTAATACGGTAAGAAGTCACAATGTGAGAACTGCAACACATGGCATTGTCACTGTCTTTGATTGTATTTGTCTGTATAGGTTTAAAACATCCTACTACGAGTAATGAATATGAATGAAGCGAGCTGACAAAATGAGTTACTTCTCGGATTCAAACCCTATGGAAATAGATACACCACGCTCATAGGTGAAGGTTTTACCATTTACAAGCATAAAATAACAAAAAGCATGTTAATTTTAACGAATATGGCTTCAATAGAAAATCTACTAATTTGACCGTAGAGTCGATTTTGGCCAATATCTCCATTTGTGGATAGCAAAAAGTAACTCGTTTTGTCAGCATGCCTCACATATAAAAACAGCAATTAATGCAAAAGCAAGGTTCAGCCAAATGCACAAACTATTTGTGTGTGCCCAACGGAAAGCTACCAAAAGTCGGATTTTCACCATTTTGAGTTAAGGGTTGTACCTTATAGGAAATCCGATGCTGAACACAGGGGTATTTGAATTTTTTTAGATGTCTCAAGTAGTTTTCGAGATATTGCACATTTTGCAAGGTAGGGTATAAAGATAGAATTTTGAGAAAATGAGCTTTTAAGTTAAACAAACATGAGAACACACATAAACTTTTTTAAAATCGATTTTTAAAATACATTTATTCATAGAAAATTCATGTCCAATTTGGCATTCAGTTGACATCAATATCACGAATGGAATCCAATGGTAAAACATAGCAGGGAAGAGAAAACTTGTTTCAAGAATAGATTTTAACACCTTTAAAAGCAGTTTCCATTATTAAAATTTGTTTTTATAATACCCTACCCTCAAAATAATTCAAAATAAAATATTTAGAAGTCAAATCAATGAAAACCCTCTGAGCACATTATAAAAATAAGGTGGATCTATCTTTTTTTTCTTTTTTTTTTTTTTTTTTTACAAAAACACATTTTGGTCAAAAAAGGAATTTTTGTCATTTTCAGCCAGTAGCTCGAAACGGTCTGGGGCGACTGTTGGTGCCTTTCTCTAGGCGCACACACATTTATGTCAAGACAATTATCTCTACCTTTAATTAATTAGGAAAGAAAATGATGGAATGTTACATCTTCCCGATATTCCTGACGCTGAGACCTGGACTTTAACAAGGAAAGGGAAAGAAGAAGACAAGAAAAGCTGCGTTTGAGATGTGGTGCTGCTGCAGAATGACCAGGCCAGAATTAGCTGGAAAGCAAAAAAGACTAGCAACGAGGTGTGTCAGATACTCCACACAAGACAAACCATACTTTGGTCTCTTAAAACGACACTAAACTGTTGTGAAAGGGGTGCTTGAAGGAAGGATGTGGGGCTGGAGAGCCAGTGGAAGACAAAGAGTAACATAGACTGAGCAGAGTGCAACAGCAGCTCGCGACCGTGAAGGCTGGAGGGTCATATATAATAATA
>NW_004797827.1:134753-136687 GCF_000002075.1 Aplysia californica
TAATAATAATAGATGGCATTTGCACAGCTCAAATCCAGCTCAACAGCAAGCTCTATGCTCTTTACAGTCTATACTATTACCCCAGCATATTATCTGAGAGCATTCTGAAACAAGCTCAACTTCCTGGGAAGCTTACAGTGCAAGCTGCCATTTATAGGCGCTAAAACATTAACATACTGACAAGATCTTTCGCTGTCTGTGGCCGGATACCCATTCCCACCTGGGTGAAGTGAGGAATATTCGTGTAAAGTGCCTTTCCCAAGGACACAAAGTCGGGGCGTGGCTCGAACTCCCGAACCCGCAACCTCACGATTACGAGTCCGGTAGCCTAACCACGAGGCCAGCGACGCCATCATTACACGCCAACCTCTGAGTCAGAGATGATACCTCCAGCGACAGCTAGCAAGTACTGTGGTGGGCTGAAAAGTAATTAATTTCTATTTGGTCACGACCTTATCTTTACACGCTGCCTGCTTCATATAATTTTATTTTAATTTGTTGGCATTGTCTATGTTGCGATCCACACAGAGCCGCCAACTCCGGTAAAGTTGGTGCGTCCGCTCAGCGGAGAAATCAGCAGTTTCGTCTACACCACAACCACGAACGCTGGCCTCTACATCAGTACCGTTGAGCTGTCATTCTTTTAAAATACAGTATATTATGCACTTTTTGCAATTTTACACGAGAGCCCAAAAACCCACAAAAAACAACAACCCAATAACAACCCCCCCCCCAAAAAAAACCCACCTGAATATTGTTTCCAAAAAAACAAACTCTTTGTAAACACAAGTCAATATTCCCGAGATTACAATTTTGATAATTACTTACTATCTTGAAAGCAAATATGAGAGAGCATGGTGAAATCAGGCGCTCATTAAAATAATCAAAGTGAAGAAACTGGTATTTTCCCACAGATTTGTGAATTTTTATCGAAATTTCGTTTTTTTGGCCAACACATTTCATGCCCCTTAAAGAACACATTTCGGTGTGGATTTTACTGAAAAATGTTGATTAAAGGCACAGAAAATGTATATTTTCAGTTTACACGGACTGTTAAGCAAAGAAAATAACTCATCTTTGGCGGCTACTTTCTCACTTATTTTAGATCTGAGACCCCACCTGTATTCAAGTTAAATGGACATTTTTTTCATCCAGAGCAAGACTTATGAACAAGCTTTAAGATGATACCAATAACTCCAATTGCTAAAAAAATTGACGAGCGCCTGATTTCGCAACACTGCCTCACATATTGTTTTATTGGTACGACATTCAGTTGTTTTGTTGTTGTTGTTGTTGTTGTTGTTGTTGTTGTTGTTGTTTTTGCTTTTGTTTCTTTTAGTTCTCCTGTAAAACTGAAAAAACTGCAGATACTGTAGTTTTAAAAAAGACGACAGCATAGTCACAGAGGTTACCTTTCAGGTTTTGCGTTACGTGTTGGCCATGGGGCAGGGGAACAAGTCCAAAGGGGCAAGATCGATCCGGACTATACAACGGACGAGGAAGGATCAGACTTGTGAGCGCCTGTAAACTAGAAGCTTGCCCTGTATGTTTCCCAAGAAGTTGAGATTGTTTCAGAATGCTATAAATTCTGCTACGGTAATAATTAAAATTGTAAAGGGCCTAAAGATTGCTGCTGAGTGGGAATTTACGTTATACACGTTGTATTTGCTTTGCAGGCGAGTAGTACTTTTGAAATGGAAGTTACCAACAGCGATGGAAACTTAACTGCATTAAAAGACTGTGTCACAGAAATTCGGGCACATTCTACCGAGCTATTCGGGGCAAGCCCAAATGTGGCAGATTGCAAAACACCATGGACTGTCCAGAACATCGGGACGTTGACTGCACCAGACACTTTCAGCTGCAATGAGACAAAGTCACTGACAAATGAGGATGGCATCACTAAGTGTTGTAAGTACCTCTGCACCCCCCCC
>NW_004797827.1:136787-139503 GCF_000002075.1 Aplysia californica
TCTCCCCAATCTCTCGCACTCTCTCATCTCTCTCTCTCTTTCTCTCTCTCTGTCTCTCGCTGTCTCTCTCTCTCTTTCTCTCTCTCTCACTCTCTCTCTCTCTCTCTCTCTCTCTCTCTCTCTCTCTCTCTCTCTCTCTCTCTCTCTCTCTCTCTCTCTCTCTCTCTTATAATGTGATGATGATGATTTTTTTCCCCTTAATGGGCCTGGTGGACTCCACGAAGAAATCTTGGAGCGAGAGCGAGGCTCTTTATCGGCTCCATTGTCATTATACTCGATCAGAGGCACCTCCACTCGTCCAAATAACCCCATTCGAATTGCCATTGTTCCTGGACATTCAAACGTTTGTTTGACATCCTCCTTTTCATGGCTGCATCTTAGGCAACGTGGGTTGAGCTCTTCATTCACAAAGTTCTGATACCATCTCAAGCAGTCTCGCTAGCTCAACCTGGTCCCAGCGACATGTGATGTTTTGTTCCTGCTTATTGGAGTACCCAGAATACACATCCTCTTGGTGCTGGTACTTTGATGGCGAGTAGAGGTGCCTCTTTGCAGTGACTTTGATGATGATGATGATGATGATGATGATGATGATGATGATGATGATGATGATGATAATGATGATGATGATGATGATCGGAATTATTCATAAACAATAAGTATGCTTCCAGGGAAGCTGAGAATGTTTCGGAGTGTTATATGGTCTGCTGGGGTAATAATAGAGTGTAAAGCGCATAGAGCCTGCTGTTGAGCGGGGATATGCGCTATACAAATGCTATCTATTATTATTATTATTATTAAGTAGAACAATTCAACACAACCTCGGTAAGACGTTCACGGTATAAAACGATGTAGGCCTACTAGATCTAGATTCTAGATCTATCGGCTGTTAACATTCAATTTCTGAAGCCCGACCTCGAAGTCCCATTTTAGTAGGCCCTATTTCTGCTCTTTTTAGCTTACACTACGTAGGTCTATCCTGTCGAAGTCGTTCACAGTCTCTTGGGTCCGAAGCAAACAGCTTATATTCGGTGATATAACCTCTTTGGTCCGAAGGGAGTGCGTTTAACCTGTTTTACAGTATTTCCGTCTTCCTCAATAACACAATAATTATTGTGTGGTGTGCAGACAAATAAATGAGCTACTTTCGCAATCTACGAATGGAAATATCAGCTGAAATTTGACACAGGGGGCAAATTTAAGCTGCAGATTTTCAACTGATGCCATTTTCTATAAGTTTAACAAGTCTTTTGGCATATACAAACAAATTGTACAAACTCATCCTCTAAATTTGGCATAATATCTTGGTCTTACAATCGACAACAAATTTACATCGCAAAAATCACGTAAACAATATCGTTAAAAACGTAAATCAGGGGCTGTACTTTCTGAGGAAACTTAGGTCCTTCAATCTGAATCCATCCATCCTTCAGATATTCTACACCCCCACAATAGACACTTTGATAAATTTTGGTATCTCTTGCTACCGTAGCAATTTGGGAAGACAGTGCATCATAAAAATAAATAAGTTGATCAGAAAGGCATCGAGAACAGTTGGTAAAGAGACCAAAGCAACTTTGAATGTATGCACAAAACAAACGTTCTAAAAAAGGCCGAAATAATGCTAAGTGACCCACTGACATCAGAATTTCAATTACCGACTCGCGTCCAATAAAAGCAAGAACAGACAGATATAGAAATTCATTCGTACCAACTGCAATCAGGTTACTGAGCACATAGTGTTACAAATGAACCACACACACACACACACACACACACACACACACACACACACACACACACACACACACACACACACACACACACACACACACACACACAGAGAGAGACACAAACACACACACACACATACACATACACACACACACACACACACACACACACACACACACACACACAGAGAAAGAGAGAGAGAGAGAGAGAGAGAGAGAGAGAGAGAGAGAGAGAGAGAGAGAGAGAGAGAGAGAGAGAGAGAGAGAGAGAGAGAGAGACGGAATGAGACATGTAGGCCTATTTACTACATGTATATTATTATTGTCCTGTCTTGTTGTGCTGCGCGTATGCGTGAGTGCACCTAGCCTTTGTAACATCACTACCATTGTAAATGACAAAGACAAACTTCTCCCTGCGAGATGAATAATGATTGTTATAGTCATTGCCTTAATATGGTCGCTTTTAAGCACAAGGTGGCTATCCCGAAAAATACTGTTGTGAGAAAATTGAAGGTTAAGTTTTTGCCCCAAGTACAGTTTCTTTAAAATACAAGGAGAGTTTTCTCTATAACTAAACAAATATACACACCAATGAATCAAACTTCTTCAATAAGTATGGCAACGCCCACTTTTGGTGTAGGTCAAGATTTCTGGAAACCCCCGAAATCTGGGATAGCCTGCTTGTCCTTAACCCTATCCGTACGTCGTGTTTTACTATCGTATCAATACGACGTGGGGAACTCAGTGCCACCACTTTCCAACACAGAAACTTACTCTGTTATCCGATCCGTACGCTTTGCAAAGCAGTCTGTCAAAATGATTTTTTTGGAAATACTGAAAGTTTCAAAGAGATCTTCGCACTAGAAGTATTCTAAAATGTAAAGAAATGGTACAAAATGACACCAGGGCGTACGGATAGGGTTAAAAGCCACCATATTATTATATCATAAATATCCGTCCATGTCCATTTACCCCTCCCCCCC
>NW_004797827.1:139603-156263 GCF_000002075.1 Aplysia californica
CCCCCGGCCACCAGTACCATGCGGCCCCGGCAACTTCTACAACAGCAGCGGCGGTCAAGGTTGTCTGCAGTGCGCGGATGGAACGTTCCAGAACAGAGAGGGCCAGCTGATGTGTGAGCAGTGTCCTGAGAAAAATGGCGTGCCTGTCGAGAGGTCCAGTCTGCCGCGCGTGAGTGCAGCTCAGTGTGCAGGTAAGTTGGTGGGGACGTTGTGTGTTACGCCTTTACTTTGAAAGTGCATACGTGGTTGGCCGATGCCCTGGTGTGGTTTATTACTCCTTCTATCCTGTAAAATAATATTCCAGCGTTCTTATCCTCCTCCTTCTTTTCTTTGTATGTTGTTACTCTCTCTCTAGATCTAGTTAAACCTCTAGCCTTTGGCACATATATGTTTTTGTGTACTTATTTGTGTTGCAAGTGCAGTAAAACGTTAACTAACTAAAACTAACACTAAAATATTGCATTGGACCTGATAATAGAAAGAAAAAAAGGTTGCTGACGTAACAAAGAATTTTCGCTGGGTGACTTTATTGAAGGGTTGCATCAGCTCTGATGTTTGCAGATGTGAGCATAGGCTACAATAAAATGTATTATTTCCAGATTCCTACGCGTTCACTTTTATAGAATTTAGATGTTTTCGACTACCACATTACCGGGATCCTTTTGTTTGGATATTAGATTATGGGGAGACACGGAGGTGGGTGGGAAGGGGGTAGGGGCGTGCCTCTTATGTTTAAAAAATTGGGGGGGGGGAATGGGGGAGAGTGAGTACGGGTGTTGCAATGGTTGATACGGCCTTGTGAAGTGTGTGTGTAAATAGTGGCAATAAAATTGTTTGCGCTAGTAGCTTTGTAATGAAGGAGCTTGTTTATTTTTCTTGCCTCAAAGTGACGAAAGTATTGAGTGTAGTACCAATTTGACCTTTCAGGACTAAAAACGAATTGGTAGGCTTATAATAAATTCACATACAAACAATCACTCATAATACACAAACACACCCACAAAAACGAATTGGTAGGCTTATAATAAATTCACATACAAACAATCACTCATAATACACAAACACACCCACAGATGAATACACGCACAAACAAACACACACACATACACACACACATACACACACATACACACACAATATACATACATACACACACATACACATACATACACACACACACAATATACATACATACAGACACATACACACACACACAACCACACACATACACAGACACGCATGTTCATGCACTCACGCACACACACACACACACACACACACACACACACACACTCACACACACACACACACACACACACACACACACACACACACACACACACACACACACACACACAGGCACATATACTCAAGCAAACTCACACACACACACACACACACACACACACACACACACACACACACACACACACACACACACACACACACACACACACACACCCTCACACACACACAATATACAGACAGACAGATTTTGATGTACTTTTGTATTTTTGTCTTTGCAGAAGTTTGCCCAGAAGGCTTTTACAGTGCAGACGGCTATGTCAGCAGTGGATGTAAACCTTGCCCACTGAATCACTTCTGGAAGACGGCTCGCCTGTGTGAACCGTGTCCAAATTCTGGGTCTACCAAGGGTGTCTTTGGAGCCATAAATAGCTCATTTTGTTTCGGTAAGATGTACTTTGGAGCAATTCGTAAAAGTTCATTTTGTTTTGGTTCGGTGTTCTTTGGAGGTATAAAACTTGTTTTTTTCTGGTTTGTTGTTCTTCAGAGCTATAAATACCTTGTTTTGTTCCTGCAAATATCTAATTTTGTTCCGGTGAGGTGTTCTTTAGAGCTACATTGATACCTTATGCTCTCTGTGAAAAGTCTTTGTGTTTTGGAAATTACCAAAACACAAAGACTTTTCACGAAGAGCATAAGATATCAATGTTGAAGCAATGGTAGTCTTCTTTCTTCATATCAATGTTGAACTAATGGTAGTCTTATTTCTTGATATCAATGTTGAACCAATGATGGTCTTCATTCTTCATATCAATGTTGAACCAATGGTGGTCTTCTTTCTCCATATCAATGTTGAACCAATGGTGGTCGTCATTCTTCGTATCGTTGTTGAACCAGCTTCCGTCGTTTTTCCTTCACAGCACCGTGCATGGCAGGGATGTATTCTGACTCTGGCTTTGAGCCCTGTTCATCCTGTCCAGTCAACTTCTATGCTGAAGATATGAATAACACAGCTTGTACTGAATGCCCTCCGGATAGATATACCAACTCGAACGGCAGCGACTCTGCAAGCGATTGCAGTGATGATCTTGGTAAGATATTGGTTTTGTTTTATCTTTACGAAAGTGTGATTTTTGTTCTCTGTATTTATAAGGAGATATGTTTGAGAGAGACGAGAGATAGAGAGAGAGAGAGGGGGGGGGAGAGAGAGAGAGAGAGAGAGAGAGAGAGAGAACGTTTTACGGAGCAGGTTGTTTCAGCATGTGAGATGTGTATTTACCAATGTCCAGTCTTGTTCTGTGAAGGCATGAGTGCACCTAAATTTTGTAACATTCCACAAACCACCAAGACAAATTTCTCCCTGTGAGATGATTAAAGATTGTCATTGTCATTGTCTTTGCTCTGTAAAATAATCTACCAAGCAATCCTCACATTTTTTTCCTTCGGAATAGCTTCTATATGCCCTGCTGACTTCTGCAATGCGATGAATACCAAACCTGGAACAAACTGCTTCATAAGTGACCATCGTCCAACGTGCGACTGCAAAGAAGGTGAGCACTTTGCCCTTCCCGGTCTCCATCCTTCCTGTGTAAATGTAACTCTAGATGTTTTACGCCCCCATCGACTCAATTTATATCATTTAGAAAACGGACTGCTTCGACCCTGCCTGTGAGGGACAACCCAGTGGGAGAAAGTTACAACAGACAGAAGGAGATACTTGGGAGGAAAAAAATAATAAAACTCCCAACACAAGAATTGAACGCACATCCTCTGTTTGTGATGGCAAAGTGTCTAATAACTACACCATAGATGCTGATCCATCTTTGTTATTTAGATAGAGATAGAGCCCTAAGGTACAAATGGAAAGTATTTACATATACAGAGGAACTGTCAGTATGTTAGTGTTTAAGCACCTATAAAAGGCAGTTTGCACTGTATGCATGACAGGAAATTGAGACTGGTTCAGAATGTTAGCAGGTCTGCTGGGGTAATAAAAGATTGTAAAGCGCATATCATAGAGCTATCTATCACAAATGCTATCTATTATTAGCTCTAGCAGTCACCTGCCAAAGGCAATCACCTGTAGGCTACAAATGGCCACTTACAACTTCCGCCTTTGAATTTTTTTCAATGTTGTCCAAGACATCAGCCTGATTCAGACAACCAGTTTTCTCCTTGACAATGGGGGCTATTTTGGACAATTTTGACTTGTTCGAATCCCGTCAGGGGCCCGACGTTGTGTCCTTGGGAAAGGCACTTTACATGAATTTTCCTCACTTCACCCAGGTGGGAATGGGTACGAGGCTATAGACAGTGAACGATCTTGTCAGTTTGATAGTGTTTGAGCGCGTGAGATCCGCAGCTTGCACTGTGTGTATGCTTCTACAGAAGCCGAGAATGTTTCTGAGTGTTCTCAGAGGGTCTGCTGGGATAATAATAGTTGTAAAGCGCATAGAGCATGTTCTTGAGCATGGATATGCGCAATATAAATGCAATTATTATTATTATTACTATTTCTATAGGAACACGTGGGTGGGTAGAGGGCACAAATGGTAGGTCCTACTTCTATACTTCCCCTCTGCTGTTGTTTCTGTCAGTCAGTATGGAGTTTCATGAAAAAATTTAAAAAACATTAATTAGAACAAGATGCATGTCACTAGGTAGAGCTAAAAGAGCTGAGAAAATTTTTTTAAAACTGCATGAAGATTGGATACTAGCCTCAAAAGTTATGCAAGTTTTTTGTTGTGAATTTTGGGCATTTTTCAGGGATCATTAATTACTTACTTATGTCAGTCTTTACTTTTTCCCAGCACTACTAGGTGACTATTGTTGAGTTGATATTCTTCTTTCTACTCAAACAAACACATTGCAGCATGTTTTGTGCGCTTTACGACTAGTATTACCCCAGCAGACCCGAGAACATGACTCCGAAACATTTTCCGCATCACAGTAAGCACACAGTGCAATCTGTGGATTACAAACTCTCAAAAACACAAAAATTAACAAGACGTTTTGCTGTCTATTGTCGGGTACCCATTCCCATCTGGAGGACCGGAAGTGAAGAAAAATTTGTGTAAAGTGCCTTTCCCAAGGACGCAACATTGGGCCCCTAATGGGATTCAATCAAACCCACAACTTTATGGTTGAGGGTCAAGAGCTTCACCACTAGACTGCTGGTGTTTAGTTGGCACTGGTAATGAAGTGTGATGTTTTTTGTAAGTAAAGAGTTGGAGCAAAGATTAATCCAAAAGCTCTGCTGGTAATTGATGTGTGATGTACTTTATAAGCACAAAATACGAGCAAAGATTAATCCCAAAACTCTGCTCTTGGGCAACAAAATTGAATTTTCTTCATGGAAAGAGATTTTAACTGTTGATGGAAATGATTATTGATAATAAATGATGGAAGAGAAATAATATTATGTTTTTTCTCCCAATTTTCAACTCCCCCCCCCCCCTTTCCAATTCCCTCTCCCAACACCCCCACCCACCCACTCGCAACCCCCACCCATCCCCACCCCCTCCACCTCGGCCTCCCCCCCTCACTCCCAACACCCCCCCCCCCCCCCCCCCCCCGCTCCCAAACCACAGGGTACTTTGGAGACAGGTGCGACACTGTATGCAATAGCTGTGCAGCAAATCCTTGTTACAATGAGGGGACATGCAAACAAGATGGTCTAAGCTACGAATGTACATGCAAACCACGTAAGTTGTACAGAAAGTGATTACTATTCAGCATTTCTCACACCAATCCAACTTTTACTCGCTCATGTTAATAAGCTTGCAACAAAACATTCTCAGAAAATGGCTCTGTGGATGGTTGGTGAGATATTTGCTATTGAAGGACGTGAGGGTCATATGGTTTCAGAATTAAAATTAGCGAGAAACTGGCCGCCAAAGTTTGCTAACTTCCATAGCTTGAGAGGCCTTGGAAACTAAAAATAATAAATTTTTGTGCCTTTAATCAATGTTTTTCAGTAAAATCCACTCTGAAATGTGTTTTTAAATGAACGCAAAAGATGTTGAGTCAATAGAAGAAAATTAGAATAAAACTGCAAGACGGCCAGAAAAAAAGCCAATTTCTTTGATTTCAATATTTTGACAAGCACCAGATTTCACCACGATGTCATATATATGTAAGATTTTAGTGGGAACACAATGCACTGTTTATGTTTTGCTATTATATTGCAATATATTTGTAAAATGTTCAGAACCTTTCTTTTTTAAATTGGGTTTGAGTGCATATATAAATGTCACGTATCATCATTCTTATTTAGAATCCTTTTACTCGTGCAGAGTGCATCTTTGAGCCACGGAATCTCACGTATGATGACAGTATCATTCCTAGTGAGGTAGCCTCCCAAGCGGAATGTGAGAACCTGTGCCTGGATGATGCTGACTGTGTGGCTTATTTATACTCGTCCGTTGGTTCTAAGAACTACTGCTTCAGGCATTCCACCGTTGTTGAGCAAGATTTTGCCACTGTCGATCAGGTCGGAGCTGAAAAAATCTGTGACTACACCAGCTGTGAGTGCTGTATTGATTAGATTCACTAAACAATTTGTCGTCAAATTTTAACTCTTTCTTTCACGATCAGGGTTTTTTCCCTCATCTGGGCTGGGCCTCCTTGCATGTGATCCACTTTCTGATTCTGCCTACCATCGGACAAATTAAAAATTCTGAGTTCACTTTTCAATACTAGCCACATGGATTATATATGAAAATAAAGGGGAAATAATGACCTAACTCAACATATTGCTAAAAATGGTCATTCATCAGCCTGAGATTTCAGTTTTGATTGTTAGGAAAATGGGACTGATTTTGAAGCTGAGAGTGGAGAGCAGTGATACATGATTATTTTCTTCTTTTTTTTATCTTTTTTTTTAGAGGGGATTGAAAATTGCATATGAAGTCTTTAGCATATTATTCCACATGAGCACATCAGATGTCTTTTGCCGGCTTTTGTCATTTCTGCATTTTAGGAACCAACTTTATGAATACTTTTATGAAATAAGTAGTGAAAGAAAACTATACCCAAGCATTACGTATTGTTAAGCTTTAGTTTTGTAAAATGTTGATTCCATTATTAGGGCCTGTAATGAGATGAGGGGTGTGACTAACTTGTAGCTTACATATCAGCCTTTCTTTCTATTCATCTTCGAAGTTCTGGTATGATGTATTTTTTAAAGGATATTTTGTCACATGATGTTATGTTCTGATCAGAGCAGGGTAAGAGATTCCAAAAAATGTAGGACAAGAATATAGATTTATAATAACGGGATATACCCTAATAGAATGATAACTGAACATGAACTGGCTAAAACATTTGTATTCTTTAGTCATATATATCTATGTTTTTATATTATATATATATATGTGTGTGTGTGTGTGTGTGTGTGTGTATTTGTGTGTATATTTTTGTACATACACAGTGCGTTTGCTTCTTTGAAAACAGGAAAATCATCCTTTCGCTTAGTGTCTATCCAAACTCACTAAGAACCACCAAGTGTGGCAGAAATATGATGAAAATATGTTTGACAATTTTGATGAGGTGCTAGCAGTTTGCAGCATAAGTGAGTGGGGACCATTATAAACAAAGCACTCCTGGGTCATTATTTGAGTTATGGCTAGTGCTCCTGACTTTCCCTCCCTAGAAATAACTGACAGACAAATTATAGCGCCACGCTCCTATCATGTAATCTGATTTTCTTTCCTGATATTTCTTCATTGATAATTAATAATAAATGTTGCCTGAGAAATAAACTAACCATGTTGATATTGACTGAATACAGTGTTTAATGGCACTCGGTGCGAGAACGACCTCACAATGGACTGCACCGACAGCACCTGCGATTCAGCGGGAGTCTGCCGAGATCTGATCAATAAAACCGAATGTGTGTGCCCCCGGGAAGGATCCTATGATGACAGGTATTGCTATGGAAACATTATTGTGTCACAATGCAGTGAGATCAGGTGCTCGTCAATGTTTGGGCATTGTGTAGGTTTTGGTATCTTCTTTAATAAGCAAGTTTATTTGTCTTGCTTTCAATGAAGAAAATTACCCATCTATCTTCAATAGAAGTCAAGATATTTTGGATTGAATAAGGAGGTGGGGGGTCGCCTGGTTTCAGAGGTTAAATAAGAGAGAAAATGGCCGCCAAAGTTTGGTGACTTCCAAAACTTGAGAGTCCATAGAGTAAACTCTAAATTTACTTTGTGCCTTTAATCAACGTTTTTCAGTAAAAACTACATAGCAGATTGTTTTAAAATGGACATAAAAGGTGTTTAGCCAAAAACACAAAATTCGACATAAATTACCTAATGGGAAGAAAAATGCCATTTTCTTCAATTTCATTACATATTGATGAGCGCCTGATTTCACCACTCTGCCTCACATTGACTCTTTCAAACAATGTTGTCTTTTTCCAAGTCATATTTTTCACTTCCACATCAATGTTTCTGTCTCTCTTTTTCTCCCTCTGTCCTCAGTTTCCTTTTCCTTCTCTTTTTCTCACTACCTCTTTCTATTATTATTATTATAATTATAATAACGTTCTTCTTCTTCTTCTTCTTCTTCTTCTTCTTCTTCTTCTTCTTCTTCTTCTTCTTCTTCTTCTTCTCCTTCTTCTTCTTCTCCTTCTCCTTCTCCTTCTCCTTCTCCTTCTCCTCTTTCTCCTTCTCCTTTTTCTTCTTCTTCTTCTTCTTTTTCTTCTTCTTCTTCTTCTTCTTCTTCTTCTTCTTCTTCTTCTTCACTATAGTTATTATCGTTATAATTTTTATCATTATAAATTGCTATAAGCAGTAGTATCACTCAATCTGTAACAACACTGGCCTGTAACATTCCAGATGTGAAAAACCAGCTGACCTTTGCGAAAACGACCCGTGTGTAAATGGAGACTGCTTCTCGTACGATGCAGTTCGCTTCGTCTGTGAATGTCCACCGGGGTACACAGGAGACACGTGTGATGACAATATCAGTAAGGATTTAGTTTTTTTTGCTTTTTTAAATAATGATGTATTCAGCATCATTATACATCAATACATTTCTCACCTTGGGTCAGGGTATAGGCCACAAACAAACATTTTCCACATTTTCTCTATCCAGGGACTGACTCTTGAATCTTTTGATATTACTCCATGTTTTTCCACATTGATGATTATAATAACAATGGGAATTTCTATAGCACTTTATCCTCCGAAGGCGGCTCTTTGTGCTATACCATGCAGAATTATCACTCAATATACAAATCAAAAGGCAGAACATACACATTAAGAGACCATACACACATGCTCACACACACGTACACACACACCACGCATGCACACATGCATGCATACTTTTTCACGTAGGCCTATGCAAACGTTGCTGGCACAGGATAAAGTTGAACAAGTGTGTCTTTATAAACTGTTGATTAAATGAAAGGGGTGAGAGAACAAGAGGAACTAAGTCACATATTTGCTAAAAATAAGAGTTCTTTGTATAATGATACACATCAGGGAAGACTATACAACATAGGCCTAGCATTACAATGAAATGACCGAATGTATCTTAATCAGAGTTATGGTCTTTACAAATTTATTATGCTTCTGTTTTCTTGATTTTTAAGGGGATTTCTTTTGGGGGTGGGGGCATTTTCTCTAAATGACCACAAGGTGACTTTGACTTTCTTTTTTCTGACACAGTCAATTTTTTTAACCAAATAAATATATTTTAAGAATTTCTCAATTATTTTAAGCGTATGGACCTGGGTGCATGCTGGTTAAGCTGGAAATCCCCCTTGCCGTTTCCCTCTTCCCTGATTTTATTGGAGTTTTTAAAAATGTTTTCAGATGATTGCAAGACCAATGAGTGTCTTTACAACGGGACATGTGAGGATGCGGTGGACGGCTACACGTGTACATGCCTAACAGGTTTTGATGGCGACTGGTGCGAGAAGCGGGCAAATTTCTGTGACAATGCCCAGTGCGGTCCCGGTGGTGTGTGCTACAATGACTATTTCAATCTCACTGCGGTTTGCATGTGCCCAGAACATTACGAAAATGGTAAGAATGTCTGAGGATTTCGTTTTTTCAAAATAAACTTTAAAACAAATTCAAAATATCACCATCTGTTCAGATGTGCTCAGCCCAAAAAGTTGAATCCTTTAATTAAATTGCAATTTCTTAATCTATGCTATTGGTTGCATGTGCCCAAAAAAAGTTTTACAGAAATTCAAATTCTGAATGTCAAAAAAGAGAAAGAAAAGATACATAATTTATGTGGTACAATCTTTAGAATAATGAAACAGTTCATTTTTCTCTCTTGCGAAATTTTGATTTTTGGACTTACAAACAGTTGACTAGCTTGCCAATGAGCATGTCTGAACAAGCAAATTTTCCATACCTGAATGTTTCTGGGATGTTACAATATGGTAACGTGGCGTCGGTAGCCAAGTGGAAAGGCTACCGGACTCGTAATCGTGAGATTGCGGGTTCGGGGGTTCGAGCCCCAGCTCGGTCCGACGTTGTGTCCTTGGGAAAGGCACTTTACACAAATGTTCCACTTGACTCGGTCCTATCGGAGACGGACATTAAATTAGGAGGTCCCGCCTCTTAAATAACCTAATAGTGTTGATAGGGGCATTAAACTCATACCATTTCACCATTTTTTCACAATATGGTAAGAACTGTTACAAAATGTTCAATGCTGAATCAAAACATTCTAAATACAAACGGAAAAGCATGTCTACATAGTTAAGTGTAATATGTTAAGTCGAATTGTTTCTGCCCATCGCTGATCCATATCTGTGTTGAAATAATGCAGAGGACATTGACAAGTGCACACCTGTGAAATACTGTGCCGGGGATCCGTGCAAGTACAACGGAACATGCATGGACAAGATCGGCGGATTCCAGTGCACGTGTCAAGATGGCTTCGAGGGATCTGTATGCCAGCACAATATTGACGAGTGTGCCTCAAACCCTTGTAAGAATGGCAGCTCATGCAAAGACCAAGTGAATGGATACCGATGTGAATGTGCGCCTGGCTTTCAAGGTACTTGAATATTTTTTATCCCCTTAAAAGAATTTTGTTGTTTTCTTTTGCTTCTTTCCTACTATTGTTTCAAATGTTTTGTCATTTGCTTTCTCTTTTTTCCTTTTGTGTCAAATGTTTTGTTATTTTTTTTCTCTTCCGTCCTACTGCGTCAAATATTTTGTGATATTCATTTGTTTTATGACTGGGGTTATGGATTAGACCAATCCAACCAAAACAAAATAGTTGTAATGTTCGGTTCTTTAAAGTTTAACAATGTTACAATAATCAATGCTTTCCTGTATGAGAGTAAACAATTCTTTCTTTTTAAATAGAGATGAATTCTTTCCAGTTCATAGTGTATGTCAGTAATTGATTTTTTTTTTTCAGTTAACGAATAAGAAGGTTCCGTCCCTTTTCAGTTACTAAATAAAAGAGCAGTGAATCTTTTTGTCCCTTTTCTTTCTAACAGTCAAGATCAACAGTCATCATCCCTTTGAATGTGTCTTTACTTTAAATAGTATCCAATTTATCTCGAAATGTACAAAACAATGTGTGTATGTGTGTGTGTGTGTGTGTGTGTATGTATGTGTGTATGTGTGTGTGTGTGTGTTTGTGAGTATGTGTGTGTACGCATGCGCACGCGTGCATGCATGTATGTATATGTGTGAATAGTAATAACATTTATCCCTTTTCTCATTTCCTAAAGGTGTTGACTGTTCCGACAATATCAATGACTGTACCGGCGTTTGTGCTGAAAATACCAGCATTGGTTGCACTGATCTTGTGGAGAACTTTAAGTGCATCTGCAAACCAGGATACATGGGCCAAAACTGTACGGTGAGTGGATTGAGACGGAGAGATGAAAGATTCTAGCCTGTGCCATTCTGGTTTTTTCCACTGTTGTTACTGCCTGCTATTTTACAATGGTGATGATGATGATACCTGAACAAGTGGGTGACAGGGAAGGATCAGGGAATCGTAGCTTTTTTAAGAGCATCCGAGCAAAGGAATGATTGGAGAACCATGATCGCCGATGTTTGTCCTTTGATTTACAAGGGAAACATCTCATCCACCTTATGGCTGTGATCATTCGGTGTATGAGAATGCGTGAGTCAAATGTCACTTTTAAACTTTGTATTATTACTACTGATATTTCAGAGCTGATAGTCAAAAAATGTTTAAATTCTTCGTAACCTATCATATCTCGGCACTTACCACAGTCAAACAACAATTCTGTGGATTTATGTCAAGCTTTTAATTTTATTTTACTTGAACTTACCAGCAGAATTGGGCTCGGAAGTAAAACGTATTTCAGTTTAAAATCAGTGAACGGTAATATGGTCGAACTTGTCCCAGACAATCAGCCATTGCTGAAGAGAAAAGTGATCATCTCAGACAGTGTTGTTATAGCACAGAAAAAAATGCAAGGGGAGACATGGAAGTTGTTGTTTGTACATGTGATTGTCTTGAACAGGTGGTCAATAGAGAAGGTTTGACGAATGTATTTCAAACTGTAATTTTCAAATAGGTGAATATCAACCCTTTTATGAGCCCGTGACACCGATTCACCAGTGGTGTGTAAAACTGTCCGTATGTCTAGTCACCAGTGGTGTGTAAAACTGTCCGTATGTCTAGTCACCAGTGGTGTGTAAAACTGTCCGTATGTCTAGCCACCAGTAGAGCGGTGAGCGAGATCCAATCCCCAACTCGGCCCGCCTGAGACAAAATGTGTATGGAAAACAGTGTTTACTACACAAGATACTATTGAGTTTTTAAAAAAATATCTTTCTGAATTAGATGCTGGTATTGATAAGGGATTTGGAATGTGATTTTAACAATCATATAAATGAATGTTAGTAATAATATGTGAAGTGTGCTGACAAAATTAGTTGTTTTAGGATTTGAGCCCTGTGGAAATAAATACATCACGCTTATGGGTAAAGCTTTTACAATTTATAAATATGAAATAATGAAAGGCATATTATACTTAAAGAATATTGCATCAATAGAAAATCTATTAATCTGACCCAAGGGTTGATTTTTGGCCAATATCTCCTTTTGTGGATTAGGAGAAGTAACTCATTTTGTCAGCATGCCTCACATATATTGCTCATGAGCTCAGGCAGAGGGGCATGGTTGCCTCAGGAGGTCAGGGCTCGAAGGGTTAATTTCTTATGAGATTTATTAAACAACGTTTATTTTCATTCATGATCAGGAGGAGATAGATGAATGCAAATCCGAACCATGTCTTCACGGAGGGCAATGTACGGATCAGGTCAACGGTTACGTCTGCAAGTGTCTGGACGGGTGGACAGGGAAGCAATGTGAAACGCCTGACAATTACTGCCAAGTCAACAATCCGTGTTCCAATAATGGAACGTGCCATAACCTCATGGACAGGACCTATTGCCAGTAAGTCACTACCTCAGAATTCATTGCCTTTCTCACCCTGCACCAGGGTATAGGCCACGGACAAACACTTTCTCACCCTGCACCAGGGTATAGGCCACAGACAAACACTTTCTCACCCTGCACCAGGGTATAGGCCACGGACAAACACTTTCTCACCCTGCACCAGGGTATAGGCCACGGACAAACACTTTCTCACCCTGCACCAGGGTATAGTCCACGGACAAACATTTTCTCACCCTGCACCAGGGTATAGGCCACGGACAAACACTTTCTCACCCTGCACCAGGGTATAGGCCACGGACAAACACCCCCCCCCCACTTTTCTCTACCCTGGGCTAGCCTCTTGATGTTATTCCATGTCTTCCCACTTTTCTGTACATCGATTTCTGTGATTCTTCTCCAAGTTCCACGAGGTCTTCCCCTTGATCTCTTGCCCTTTCGGCTTTGTCCGCTGTCCTTCATTGTTCCTGCTGATACAGAAGCTCCTCCGTCTCCCAAGATCGAAAAATAAAAAGCTGTGTTTGTCCGTGTTTCTGTAACTTACTGTTTTTTACTGGGTTGGGTAGTTGGCCCTCCGCAAACTGGCATTTTTCGGGCGACCAGACCTATGCACTTTTTGTCGCCTCTTACGACACGCAGTATCACGGCAGGTGTATTCTTTGCTCCCCCATAGAAAAACTACGGGGCCCCCCCACCAGCAGGGGAGTACCTCAGAATTGCATAGTTCTATTGGCTCAGTACCTAGTTTAAAGAAATTTGACATCAAAGATGTTCAGTTTCACAACAAATCAAGCTTTTTCAAGTTTTAGCAGTTCTTTGTATATCTTGATAAGGACTCCTAATAATTTGAGGATTTTGATGAAGTAGATAGAACATTTGGTTTTTGATCTCGATCTTGGTCTTCATAACGTTAACTCAACTCAAAACGGCCAAAAATTTTCAAATAGAACTTTGTAATTCTGAGGGAACAAAGTGACATTATGTTACGGTCTTAGCATAACTCACTCTTTCCCTTTTTTGTTCTTTTGAAAGAACTTTCAAGTTACAATAAAAACCAACAAACCAAGAATTTAATGTTTGTCTAAGTCAACCTTACTACTACAGAAAAGTAAGATATGTCTCAGTAATTGTCAAAATATAAATTGTCACGGTTTTTAAGATATGAAGATACACTCATACGCCTGTCAATTTTTATTTTTGTCTACATTTTTAGGCGCCATGTTAAGGTCATAGGTCTGTAAATCCACGTTTTTAAGTCCATGTTAAGGTTATAGGTCATTCAATTTATGTTTTTGTCTACGTTTTTAGGGGCCATGTTAAGGTTATAGGTCATTCAATTTATGTTTTTGTCTACGTTTTTAAGTGCCACGTTAAGGTTATAGGTCATTCAATTTATGTTTTTGTCTACGTTTTTAGGGGCCATGTTAAGGTCATAGGTCATTCAATTTATGTTTTTGTCTACGTTTTTAGGGGCCATGTTAAGGTCATTCAATTTATGCTTTTGTCCACGTTTTTAGGTGCCTAGACGGTACTGCAGGGGAGACTTGTGAGTTGTTTAAGGACATCTGTGACTTGTTTGGGAGCTCCCTATGCCAGAACAGTGGACAGTGCAAGTCGGGCAATGGCACCGCGCAATGCGACTGTGAAACAGGTGAGAGGTTACATCAGTTTTGATTCATTTTTATTCGACATTAATTAGTGGGTGGTTGGTGTATGCTCTGGTGTGGTTGGCTCCTTTTTTTTTTCCTCTATCAAACATCTGTCATCGTTATCTCTCCTCCTTCTTTTTTGCGTCCGTTACTGTCTTTTAACACATCTATTCGTCGGCACTTTTATGACCTTATTGTATTGCAAGTGCCATAAAACTGTTACTGAAACTAAGACTTTAATTACCAATTATGCACAGAGCAGGTCCTTTTGGAGGTGTAGCATCAGGCTACATTCCCTCTGTTGATGATGCTGATCTTAGTTTGAGTTTTGAGTTTGAGTCATCAAAAGAAACAGGACACAATAACGGTTGTATAGTGCAGGGATGAGACTTTCATCAACAGATGTATGAGAAGTATCCTAAGAATTAAGTGGCAGGATAGAATAAGACATGAAGCACTGTGGGAAAGAACAAGAAAAAAGGATACAGAAGTAAAAATAGGACTAAGAAAGTGGCGATGGTTGGGACACACCCTCAGAAAGCTCAGCGGAACATCACAAGACAGTCGCTGAAGTGGAACCCACAAGGAGCATGAAGCAATGGTAGGCCACGGGAAACATGGAGGAGATTAATGGAAAGGAACATGAGAGAGATGAATCTCACTTGGTACGAGCTTAGAAAGACGGCCCAGGACAGAGATAAATGGAAGGAGTTTGTATGTGGCCTATACTCTGCCAGGGGTAAAAGGCATTGATGATGATGATAATGCAGGGAAGAAGCAGGACGGATGGACAGAAACAACAGAATAAAAATAAAAGAAATAGACTTCCCCCCCCCCCCATCCCATGTTTTGTGCATCACAATAGTCACAACAAGCTGTTCCCTGTTCCTGTAAGACTAAAAATACCAGTCTGAGATGGTTGGGGAAATGGGGACAAGGGACGGGTTGGGAGGTGGGGGCAGGGGGTGGTTGAGAAGAGTGAGCTTTTCTTTATGTTTACCCATGTATTGTAAACTTGATGTCTCAACCAGATGTTTTGTTTTTTCCCCAGCATACAGCGGAGACTCGTGTGAACTTGAGAAGGACCACTGCTCGGCTCGTGCTTGTGGATTTGGTGCCTGCAAACTCGATAAGCTCAGCTTTGTGTGTGAATGCGAGAAAGGTGAGGGTTAAATGTCAGGCATATTGACAAAATGATCCAGCTACTTCTCGAATTTTAGCTCTTTGGATATAGATATGAAAGGTTAACTGGAAAAACGGGTGTTGTCACACCCTGGAAATTGTGAGAGTTTCAAGTTGTGAGCCATGCTGACGAAATGAGTTACTTCTCGTCGCAATCCACAAATGAAGATATTGGCCAAAAATCGACCCTAGGGTCAAATTAATAGATTTTCTATTGATGCAATATTCTTTAAGTGTAGAATGCTTTTTATTTCATACTTATAAATATTGTACGAACCTAACCTATAAGTGTGATGTATCTATTTCCACTGGGCTCAAATCCGAGAAGCAACTCATTTTGTCAGCACACTTCACATTTTGTTTTCTCTATTTGTTTACTTCACAGTGAAAGATAAAGGAGGTGATACTTGCCAGGCACCTATAAACGCCTGCGACAGTGTGACATGTCCAGCCGATGCCACTTGTGTGACATACACAGATGCTGAGGGCTACCAGAAATATGAGTGTGTGTGTCAAGCGAATGCGACAGTAGCAGGGGGGGTGTGTAAAGGTGAGTCATCTCTAGAGGCAGTGTTTTGGGCGATTGTAAAGATTCCAGCGTTTACTTCCGATTAGGGTTAGGGTTATGGTTTCTGTTAGGGTCAGGGTTAGGGTTAGGGTTAGCTTTAGGGTCAGGATTAGGATTAGGGTCAGGATTAGGGTTAGGGTTAGGGTTAGGATTAGGGTTAGGGTGAGGGTTAGGGACCAATGCGAAATATGCCTGAGGCTAGCGCTTATGAAAAACACAAATCAGAATTAAACGCTGAAGTCTTAACAATCGTCGTGTTCTTTTGTAAGCATGGGTTGAGTTGTATTATATAGCAGATACAGGTACTTAGGGAACCAAAGCAAGTGGGTAAAAAGGAACGATCAGGGAAACGTAGCCTTTTTAAGGGCTTCTGAGGAAAGTAATGAATAGAGAACCATGATCACCCGATGTCTGTCGCAGATCTGGCAGTGGATGATGATGACATATATATATATACGTAATGTAATATGTTGACACAAGAGTATTATGTGTTTACTGGTATCCCCTTTCTTCGACGCACTCAGATCACGCACAAAAGCCAACACACGCACGCACGCACGCACGCATGCGCGCACATTCACACACACAC
>NW_004797827.1:156363-168436 GCF_000002075.1 Aplysia californica
ATGACAGTTACACAAGTCATTATATCACATGACATGACAGTTACACATGTCATTATATCACACAACATGACAGTTACACAAGTCATTATATCACATGACATGACAGTTACACATGTCATTATATCACACAACATGACAGTTACACAAGTCATTATATCACATGACATGACAGTTACACAACATGACAGTTACACACGTCATTACATCACACAACATGACAGTTACACATGTCATTATATCACACGACATGACAGTCAATGAAAACAGCTCAGAATGGGTGTACAGAACCAGTTATGTTCTACCCAGCGCACACTGCCTGTGGAGTTTACTGTGTCACTGTGACCTCGTACAAACCAGTAAAAAATCAGGTTGACTGTTCAGATAAGGCAATTTATAATAATCCCTTTACTGTTGGTAAAACTACTGTCTGCTTCCCCTCCCCCCCCCCCCTCTCTGTCTGTCTCTCTGTCTCTCATTGGGTTTTTTACTGCCAACCCCTTCACTCTCTCTCTCTCTCCCCCCCTCCCATCTGACCAAAGGATCAAGGCTCTTTCCTCACATACTTTTCTTAAAATCATGTCCTCAGAGTTTTCCATTTTGAACTAATCCCACCCCAGCCAAACTGTCATAGTTCACCTGTCATAGCGGTACTGTGGACTGGGGCAAAAACTCTCCACTTTCAGCAATTACACAGAACGCTGTTTTGAAAAAGACCAAACAAAGTGTCTGACATCCAAACACAACACATCACCAAAATCTGAAATGGAACAAACCAAAAAATTATTCTGCGGGAGGAGTCCATCTTTAAACAGCTGTTTTTTATCCTCCTCCAGGATGTCCTTCACCTTGTTCAGAGCAGCCACGTTCCTGTCGAAGATTGTCACGCGATTCCCGTGATAAGCAAGCTCTCCTGGGGAACCAACAAAATGGTAGAATTGTCACACTACAAGGGACATTTGTCACACAAACAGGGACATTTGTCACACTACAGGAGACATTTGTCACACAAACAGGGACATTTGTCACACTACAGGAGACATTTGTCACACAAACAGGGGACATTTGTCACACTACAGGGGACATTTGTCACACTACAGGGGACATTTGTCACACAAACAGGGGACATTTGTCACACTACAGGGGACATTTGTCACACTACAGGGGACATTTGTCACACTACATGGGACATTTGTCACACCAACAGGGACATTTGTCACACTACAAGGGACATTTGTCACACAAACAGGGACATCTGTCACACAAACAGGGACATCTGTCACACAAACAGGGACATCTGTCACACAAACAGGGACATTTGTCACACAAACAGGGACATTTGTCACACAAACAGGGACATTTGTCACATGAATGGGGAAGTTTTTTAACACCACTGCTGGTCAAGAATCATTGTTTTACTTTGTTTTACAAAGAGTAAGAGTTTTACAGAACTTGTAAGACAAATAGAGGTTAGATATTAAAAGTGCTGAAGTTTAGAGGTGTTACCAGACAGCAAAATACAAAGAAAGGAAGGAGGAGAGATAAGGAAGACATTATTATGTTTGATAAGAAAGGAGGAGAGATAAGGAAGACATGATGAGAAAGGAGGAGAGATAAGGAAGACATGATAAGAAAGGAGGAGAGATAAGGAAGACATGATAAGAAAGGAGGAGAGATACGGAAGACATGAATGATAAGAAAGGAGGAGAGATAAGGAAGACATATGATAAGAAAGGAGGAGAGATAAGGAAGACATATGATAAGAAAGGAGGAGAGATAAGGAAAACATGAATGATAAGAAAGGAGGAGAGATAAGGAAGACATGAATGATAAGAAAGGAGGAGAGATAAGGAAGACATATGATAAGAAAGGAGGAGAGATAAGGAAGACATATGATAAGAAAGGAGGAGAGATAAGGAAAACATGAATGATAAGAAAGGAGGAGAGATAAGGAAGACATGAATGATAAGAAAGGAGGAGAGATAAGGAAGACAGATATTTGATAAGAAAGGAGGAGAGATAAGGATGACAGATGTTTGATCGGAAAGAAGGAAGAGAGATAAAGACGACAGATGTTTGATAGGAAAGAAGGAGGAGAGATAAGGATGACAGATGTTTGATAGGAAAGAAGGAGGAGAGATAAGGACGACAGGTGTTTGATAGGAAAGAAGGAGGAGAGATAAGGACGATAAATATTTGATAGGAAAGAAGGAAGAGAGATAAAGACGACAGATGTTTGATAGGAAAGAAGGAAGAGAGATAAGGACGACAGATGTTTGAGGAAAGAAGGAAGAGAGATAAGGACGACAGATGTTTGATAGGAAAAAAGGAAGAGAGATAAGGATGACAGATGTTTGATAAGAAAGATGGAGCAAACGACATATGAGACCACCCATCAACCACCCAGGGTGTGATTCAGTGATCATGCTGCCACACACCAACAACAACATTTATCTCCTCAAGTTCTTCCTTCCTATTTCACATCACATCACAACACAACACAACACATCACACCACATCACATCACAACACAACACAACACATCACATCACAACACATTACATCACATCACATCACAACACATCACATCACATCACAACACATCATATCACGACGCATAGATAGGTTCTCTTGTCATCAACATGTGGAGCTTCTCAACACTCCATCAAGAAAGAAGTGTGGAATCAAAAAGACAAACTACAGATATTAAAGGTTTTTAAAAGTTTTAGTAAGGTTTTACTGCGCTCACAACTGCATTATAAGGTCATATGAGCACCAAGGGGTGGATGTCAACATAGAAGTCCTTATATACAGGGAATCAGGCTTACTCTGCTCACCTCTCTAGCTTCAACAGCACAAAGTCTACTTCGACTATCAAGGCATCCCGGAAATAGCGGGTCACATGACAGTGACAAACATACAAAAGATAGTAGAAAAATGCCAATAGTAAGGATGAGGACAGAAAAAGCAGCAGTTCCCCCTATGTTGTTCCGGCACAGTATGAGCATGGCATGATATACCAGCCCATGAACAATTCTACTGTGTGCATAAGATCATGTGAATTACAGAAAAGTACCTGCGATCTTGACTCCCATCTGTCCCGAGCCTATCACTGCAATACGAACCATGATTCCAACCACTACTCTGGAGAAGAAAATCAAGAGAAAATTATCAAAGGACATTGGATATAGTTAGATAAAAAAGTATAAGATGAGAGCTCATGTATGTTCTGATTGTCCCTGAGCGCCATCTCGCAGTTGGAAATTCCCACTGGGGAGTTTGTGGGGCTGATACCTTGGAGAGGAGGACAAAATGAGCCGTGCACAAAGTCAAAGTAGGAAAGGAGACAAAGACGGTCTCGGCTTCCATTCAAGAGTCAATCTAATCATCATTCAACAATATTTATTATTACGTGTGACAGGGCAAAGTGTCACATTTTGGCTATTCACAATAGTTATCGTATTGTGCATGAGTATGGCCATGGGGCTACCAAAGCCGAAATATAGATATCTATACTAGATCTATCATTACTAGACTAGATATATAGATCTAGAATCTAGATCTAGATCTAGATTTCCATACAATACATTGTTTTCTTTACACTTCTCGCTCCTTACCGTGGGCTAGCAACAAGGACACGGTACGATCATTCTGAGACAAAGTGGTCAAAATCACTGCTGATTTAAGGGTTATTATAATCTCAGTGTCAGAGTTTCGTGGAATTGTCTGCACTAGTCGCCTGTCTTATCTCCGCCTCAGACCGCTCAAACCCCAGCACTAGGCACAACCGGAACTGTAAATAAACTCCTGTTGTTGACATTTCGGGACATTGCCAGATTTTCTCGGTGGGGAAAGTCCCAATGTTGCCACACAGATGAGATCGTTTGTTGAGGGAACATTCTTGTGGCCAGGGACAAAAGTACATTGTATTTTCTATGACATAACTTGTCAAGAACTAAGAGCTTATTTCACGGCGCAGTACAACAAAATTGCAGCGTAATTGCTGTTTTTACATCTCAATCTAGCTCCCCCGGTCACTCTTTTCCTACTTTGAGAAGGCCCCTCTAATTTGTCCGTGTCTTTATAAAACAGAAGGCGGAAGTGTGTGTGTCGGATAACGAAACAAAACATGTCCACAGCCCTCCGCCCTTCTCCTTGTAAGTTTTTTCGCAAGATGGTCGTCGAGAGATCGAGTTAGCACACAGTGGTGACAACATGACCTCTCACTGATTCAGACCCTCAATGTTGTGTTTGTGCATGGGAAGGAACTTGGACTGACTCTGTGAAATACGCGAGCTTTGATTGTGCATTTCCGTGTTCGTGAGTGGCATTGAGAGGATTACCACACAGCATATTTGGGGTAAGGTAAGGACAGTACGTGTAACTTCTAGTCTAGTTGAGTACTTGGTAAATCAATGACTCGTCGATTCCTGTCAATGATCAATTCAGTGCGATCAAGACTCGAGAAATCAATGTGCTCTAGTGGATATTGTGCAATATCAGTTTGAAGCAGACAGCTTGAGTTTTTAGTATTATTTTTTTTTTTTTTAAATGAAGTTTATTAAGGTCTGGTTCCATGAATTCCATGTTTTCAGTCAGTTTGAATCGTACTGAAGGTGTGTGTGTTGTACTGTAAAGTTTCGGCCTAGGTTAATTTTAGAATGTAGATCTAAAATCTAGTAATGTAGCCAGTACATTGTAAATTACTAGATCTATATTTATATTCTGTATGAGTATTGTTAGGGGACCTTTGAGTATTGTAATGCAAGCTGCAGGTCAAAAGGTAACTTTCACACCTGCAGGCAGCAATGCCAATGCACTACAGATCTATTACTCTATTGGTATTAGGTAGGGGGGCTAACAAATCAAACTGCCGTTTTTTGCCTGCTGAACATGCATCTTTATTGCCACGAAAACGGTTACACTTGAATTTTTTTTTTCAAGAAAATCTCCATGGGATTGCACAACATCAAATCAAGTTACAATGGGAAATTGCCATTGTGGGGCTGGGGGGGGGGGGGGAAGGAGGAAGACCGGGGAGGAACAGCAGCGCCCCCCCCCCCCCCCCCCCCCCCCAACCTCCCAGACTTTATAAAAAATGTGAAATAGCACAACTCCACAGTTAAGCCTTCTCATTGTGATCTAGTCAAACCCCCTTAGACCGCTAACAAAGTTTGACCATAGGTTGGATAATAATTAAATCATCAAATATATCTATCTCCAAAACTAATCCTACTTCGCGAAGGATAAAGTTGAAATTATTTTTTACAAAATAACAGACAAAAATGAGCAAGTTGTGCTATTTATAGGCAAATGTTCCACGCATTTTACCAATCTTGCACGGCCATCTTAAGATAGCGCTGCGCGTTTTAACGATGGTATTATTTGCGCTGCTGTCTGAAGATAGCGTTAATATTTTATATTTTTGAATTTTTTATTTTTTACAAATTCACTTCCAGAATTCTTTTGCTCAGATCAAGGAACATTCTCATACATTTTCAAAAGTGTAAAAATATTAAAATTAAAATGACACAATGCCAGGTATCAAACTCAAAGTTCACAAAGTACATATTACTTTCTTGTGAGCTCTTCAGTTTTATATTTATGTTAATTTTAAATTAAATTTTTTTCCACTTTTGAAAATGTATGTGAATGTTCCTTGATGTGAATAAAAGAATAGATGGAAGTGTATTTTTTTTCTTCCATTTATTTCAAAAATATAAAATATTAACGCAATCTTCAACAGATTGCCGCGCAATTATACCATATTTGAAACGCGCAGCGCAATTTTACAATTGTTAAAACGCGCAGCGGAATCTTAAAATGGACGCGCAATTTATGCGATCGGTAAATTGTGCGGAACATATATAAATATAAATCTGAAAATGCAAGAGACAGTTTTGCTCTCAGGGACCCTTCCTTTGACTTGACAATGATGTGCACACACAGATCATGGATGTCATAATAGTTTTATAGAAAACTCTATCATTGAACTGTTTTAGTTCGGGGGCTCTCGTGTCCTAGAGGTTAAGGTGTTCGCCTCTCATTCAAAGGTCCCGGGTTCGAATCCGGGTAGCGACCGAAAAAATTTTCTTCTCTAAAATTGTCTCCTCTCACCTCCTTTCCTGCTCTCTGGCAATATTCTGTCGTCTGCTTTCGTCTCCACTTTCTGCCCCCCACCCCCTCACCTCCTTTGCCCCCTCCTCTGGGCTCCTGACTCTTTCTGCAGCCTTTCTACTGCTACTCCTTGGCTCCTTCTTACTGCTGTCTTTCAGCCACACCCCTAATCTTCTCTGGTAGGAAAGATCTACACAACTAGCCTTTTTCGGACAAGGGCAAAAAATATCGGAGGGCCCGTGTACAAGTTAAAGATCCTGTTGCGGTCCAAAATCGATAAGTGTAGGCTTCGGCTGCCACCCAGGCAAAATTCAAAATTTCCTACGAACTGAAAAAGTTTAGTGTCCTGTGCACTCATATGAACCATGCAGTGGCGAGCGCCGTAAAGCGCATATATTTATATACTAAAAAAAGAGTTGAGAATGCCAGGATTGCAGCAAATTTAACTTTTGGAAAGTATTTTGTTCCTCCAAGAACTACCTTTCTCTGTGAATTGAGCTGCAGGCTGCGTGGATTAAGTGGATTCTGCTGTCTCTTCCACATTGTTGGATAGACAAACTCAAACACAGAGCAGACAGAGAGAAGAGAGAACTACACACGACACACTAACTAGTGCTCTGTGCTGGCCCACACACTGATGTGACAATAAACCCAATGACAAATTTTTTTTAAAGAATTAATTTGTTAAGTTGCCTGGAAAAACCTTAAAGGAACCTCGCCATCTCGGCTCACAGGCCAAATATCTGGCGGCGCCTGATATCAGCCCAATAATTTGCAGGCTGGCGAATGCCCGTGGGGCTTTTATTTAGTGAGGACTCGCGCTCAAGTCTGAGTGACAGATTGAAGGGAGACAACTCATTTATTCATTTAGTGCTCGGTTAACAAGTTCCCTTGACTTTGGACAGTCGGTGCTACATGCAGGCCTATCAACAGAGGACAGTAGGTGCTACATGCAGGCCTATCAACAGAGGACAGTAGGTGCTACATGCAGGCCTATTTAACAGAGGACAGTAGGTGCTACATGCAGGCCTATCAACAGAGGACAGTAGGTGCTACATGCAGGCCTATTTAACAGAGGACAGTAGGTGCTACATGCAGGCCTATTTAACAGAGGACAGTAGGTGCTAGATGCAGGCCTATTTAACAGAGGACAGTCGGTGCTAGATGCAGGCCTATTTAACAGAGGACAGTAGGTGCTACATGCAGGCCTATCAACAGAGGACAGTAGGTGCTACATGCAGGCCTATTTAACAGAGGACAGTAGGTGCTAGATGCAGGCCTATGTGACAGAGGACAGTAGGTGCTAGATGCAGGCCTATTTAACAGAGGACAGTAGGTGCTACATTCAGGTCTATCAACGGAGGACAGTCGGTGCTAGATGTAGACCCATTTAATGGAGGACATAAAAACCTGGTTGTACCGCCAGCCCCGCTGTACTGCCACCATCACGCTTGTCCCAAATTTTAAAAAGAAAATAATTGATTGGATTTATATAGCGCATATCCACTTATGCAATGCTCTATGCGCTTAACATGAAACATATTATGGAATTACAAATCAATTTTATAGGCACATAGTATTACATACGCGTGTGCACACATACTCCCACACACACACATACAAACTCACGACAATCTACAGCTTGGATGGATTCTGTCTAATCAAAAATGATGAAAATAGAAAGGCTTTTTAGTTTTTTCTTTAAAATTTCGAGATTTTCTGCTTCTCTGATAGTTTTTGGAAGCCTATTCCAAACAAGTTGGGCAAAATATGAAAAAGAACATTGGCCATGATTTGTAATGTATTTTAGGTTTAACAAGGGTTGTTTTGTCACAAGTAGGCGGTATAACGGGTTTTGACAGCACACTATAAATTTAGATATGAATGTTTAAAATGAATTCCACTTGATCCCCTTTTGAAACTTGTTGACATAAAATAATGACATAAAGTAATGACATAAATAAACACAAATAAATGAATAATCCAACAATGATGAATAATACAGACACCACTATCACCAATATAGACAAAGGTGTAGAACATAGACAAAGCATACACAGTATTGCTGGCAGGCAGTGTGAAGCGCCCTGTTTATTGACTATGGTTCTGGTGTTTTGCCCAAGGACACAGTCAGTGACCACCCACCTGAAAGCTGTGACCACTGAACCAGGCACTTGGCCTGTACTGGACAGAATTGTGAGCTGTAACTCACTTACCCTTCAGTCACTGAATTCTCCTTTAGGGATCCCTCTTAGCTGTTATCCCATACAAACAACTTTGAATCCTAACTGAAAAGCAGACGCCACTTTAAAAAAAAGTGTTATAATTGAAAGCAAATGGCTTAAATCTAAATAATCCTAGAGTATTTTGTGACAATACATATTCTATAGCAATCCAAACCTACAATTTTATATGCTCAAAATCCTTGTTTGTTCTTTGAAATACTCAATACTCTTGCTTTGTTTACTTTGAAAAGTTTGTTTGTATCTCATCCTCTATCTCTTTCTTCCGTTGCCCTTTTTTTGTAAGTTTGACGACTCTAGTCAACATCTAAAGTCTAAAGCATGCCGTTTAGAGGGTAAAAGTGAACTTACCACCCCCCCCCCCAACCTTCTTGACCTAGACACTCACAGGGGGGGGGTTCCAGTCATGACAGTTTTAATTTATTTTACGAAGTGGCTAGCCGTACTTAAGTAAGGCTAGCCTGAGAGTCTAGCCGTACTTAGATCTAGGTTTGGCCCTATCGACTCAAACCTGTTAAGTACACAGGTCTCATTAGATCTAGATCTAGTAATTATTCAGGTTCAAATACATGCAAGTCAGTAAGGCACCTTTTTGTTTTGTCTGAAATACAAATACTTTAGGCATTGCAAACTAAAAATTTCATTTACAATTCAGCCATCAATATTAAGTACGGCTAGCCTGACAGTCTAGCCGTCCTTAAGTACGGCTAGCCAAGAAGTCTAGCCGTACTTATCTTAGGCCCTATTAACATTAGAAAACAGGAGGTTTAAAATACATACACTGTCATAAAGGCACCTGGTTTCGTCTCAAATACAAATACTTTAGGTACTGCAAACTAAAAATTTATATTTACAATTCAGTAAGCCTATTTTTTTTACGGTCAGTCTAGCCATCATATTAAGAATAAGTACGGCTAGCCCAGCTATCTAGCCGTCATTTAGTACGGCTAGCGTCTTCCTTTATTTTAATAATGGGTGCCTAAAATTAAGTAAAAGGAAGTCTGTTCATTTAGTAAAAGCTCTACGGCGCTCGCAACTGCATTAAGAGTCATACGGGGGTATGATGAGCATGTGGGACTTTGGAAGTTTGTTTGGGACTTTATGTGTATGCAATAAAAGGACTTAAAAAAGAACTTGTAATGAAAGTTCTGTCAAAAATGAATGACCGAAGGATTTATCCTGTTTAAAGTTAAAGAAAGAGTTTCAATCGAGTGACGACAGTTTGAAGGTACATTCAATGTTTTCAACATACAGAAAGCATTAAAGTACATTCATTGTTCCATTTTCAAGATGTTCAGATAAAGTATAAAATTGGAATCGTAGTAACTAGACTACATAAATACTTAAACTTAAACTGATGTTTTCCATTTATAATAGTGGAATTTGACAAACATTTTGTCCGGTTTCTTTCATCGTTTCCTTGGCCAAGTGTGTAATTTGTGCCTCAGTTGGCACTGCATGCATAATGCAATGTTACTGTCTGTCTATTGGCATTGTATAATGAAATGATCTACCGTCTCTGTTGTGGGCAATGGTTGTGCGGTGAACCGTGAAATAAGCACTGGCTTTAATCACCAGCATTAGTGTTCGTGTCACTGGATATCTACAGGCTACAAGTGGTTTTTTGTCCTGTAGCAGTTTATGATGGGGGCTTCCGGAGAAATACTCTTAGATCCTAGCCTACTTCTTGAAAGGCACATGTATCGCACATTTCACAAACTTGGTCTTCCCATCGTATTAATTAAATAATACAATAATACATTTACGTTATAATGGCACATTCTCAATGATAAGACAATGTCGTGTACACACTTGGATGTTGACGTGAGTGCGAGACGTAGCCCAGCTTTTACTTCAACTAATAACTCTAGATATCTACATTCTAGATATCTAGGTCTAGATCTGTACGATGCTTCAACTTGACACTGCTAACAGAAACTGTAGGCTACTGTGGTGTGGTAGGCCTACCGTAGAGGTCTATCTCAGGCAAGCCAGAAGTTGTACTCACCGAGAGATGTATTCATGTCGGTGACTTGTGTGGAAAATTAGCATTCGGTCACAGAGGTGATGAAGTCTAGTCCAGTGAGGAGTGGAAGTGTCAGCTGCTGCTACTGCTAGCTAGCCGTGCGTGTGTTGTGAGCGCCTTGCGCTGTCTGCTGGTAGTAGTGGTAGGCCCCTAGATCTAGATCTACACAATACACAATGAATGTAGTTATCTAGCACTGGCTAACCCGTGGGCAGGCTGTCGCGACCGCGGTGTGTGTAGAGCTGACATCTAGTGTCATCTGCAGGGGCACAGGTGGAGAGAGTGGGCGAAAATACGAGTGAATCATTTGCATTTTTCACTTACGGTCGCTTATGCATACCACAGTTGGTGTTGTTTAGTTCCTGGGGCAGGGAGCTCAGCAGAGGTTAAACCAACGTTTGTTGATGGAAAAAGCGCGGGCCTAGGAAAGATGGCCGTCCGCTACTCCGCACGTTGAAGAGCTAAGAAGAGCATGACTCTTGAAGAACCTTTTCTTGGAATGGCCTTTTGTTTGGAATGTCACCAATGCCTTCAGTATTATATAGATCTATACAATGAAAGAGTTTGGCAAACTTGAGGGTAGCATTTCCTCGGAAGCTATAAGATGAACAGACATGGAGTGGTGATCTGTTTTTAGTTCTTGTGCCCTTCGTTTTCTGGGTTTTGTGCGTGGCCTGCTGTTTCAACTCTTTGGGATTTTTGGACTATCACATTTTCTCACCATGAGTTTGAAGGCAAAGAAAATCCGCCAGACTGCGGCAAAATCTTTTCCTTTCGTGAGTCCCAAGAAAAAACTCAGTTCCATGATCAGAACATCCCTGGATGGAGTACGTATGAGACTTGCTATGGTTTAGGTTTACTCCTTAGTGGTGGTGGCGGGGAATAATAACATTATACTCATTATAGATCTAGATCTACTGGTGATTTTTTTTTAAAGTGTAGGTCTTTGTTTATCACCCCCCCCCCCCAAAAAAAAACACAACAACAACAACAATAGCGACAAAACACATGGAGAACATTTCATCATTGTCACTTGAGAGAGAGAGTAGACTCTAGTTGGCTCACACAATATCAGAGAAAGAAAGCCACAGGCGTGCTCTCGCTCGCTGCCGCTGTTGCCAGGACAGTAGCCTACACTAGGACACTCCCCGACAGTTTTTCCAACGTGCAAAATTCAAAATTTTCCCACCTACTGAAAATGTTTAATGTGTCCCGAGCGCTCATGTGGCCTTATGCAGTTGCGAGCGCCGTAAAACATTTACCAAATAAAAAGAGACCTAAATTTCACTTAAAAAACAAAGATTGGAAAAAAATCCGCCACGTTGTCAGGAAAAAATGGCCACTGTTGTACTGTTGACTGATGGTGCTGTGAGCACCGATTGACGCATCCAAATGTGTTTGTAACATGACCTACTTTTTGAAAGACTACTAGATCTAGTACTAGACTACTCGCATGACTGGCGGAAAGACTCAAAAGACGAGATCTAGATTTTGTGGTATCAAGAAGTGGCACCTTTCTTTTGATCGCCAGTATAATAATAGTTGCTTGCATTTTTCTTTGTATGTGCATGTCCACTCTATGTTCACCCCATCACACCCCCGCTACACAGCTATGTTCACCCCATCACACCCCCGCTACACAGCTATGTTCACCCCATCACACCCCCGCTACACAGCTATGTTCACCCCA
>NW_004797827.1:168536-178497 GCF_000002075.1 Aplysia californica
ACACACACACACACACACACACACACACACACACAAACTCCTGTGGAAAAATCAGACAAGTTACAATTTAAACAATTGTAGAAAATAATAATTCAAAGTTTGAAAGTCTCTATCTCATCATCAGTATGGCATTTCTTTTACCTTGCATAGCAGTGGACGTACCTGGGTTTTCCATTATGATAATTTGTATAGGAGAAAGTTTAATTTTGAAACAATGTAGCAAGTAAAAAAATGTATATATATTATGTATACACGTATACATGCATGTGCAAATGTTAGATTTTGGTTTTGGATAAATATTTGATTTAATGCCCTTTTGCGGGTGGGGGTATGTGCATTTAAAAAGGGTGTTGTTCACAATGACCAGTGGGTGATCTTCCATGTTTTGAAGTTTTGAAGTTTTGAATTTGACCGTTCTGTTTTCTTATGCTTATCAATGGTCATGGTGTTCTTTATTTTACACAGAAACTGACAGAAATTTTGACCTTGCATTCACAAGAGACTTCTCCATGAAAGATACCTGGCTGAGGTCACAGCGAGGCTTTGATTTAAGCAGTAATAATTCTCTCACCGTTGCCATTTTTGTTGTGAATTTGGAACCAGAGTCTGCAGATCCAGGAATATTGGCTCTTGCGAGGTTAGTTGATATGTGCGGAGGAATCAAACCACATGCCGCATTCTTTTGTAAGTTTGGTTTCTAAGTTCTTTCTCATGAGTTCTGCCTCATTGTGCTGTCCCCATGGTTTTATGCACCCTGCATAATTTAGCAAAATTTGATCATTTTTTTGCATAATTTGTGATTATTTTCCTTGATCATTCTTTGTAAAGATTAACAGAATCACATAATTTCACATTTTGGGACTTTTTTTTGCATAATTTCAGAAATGCTTTTGCATAAAAGAAGGGGACAGATTGGGTGGGTGTCAAAAGCTTTTCCTCATGTCTCTCATATTCTGATCAGTAGACAGTTGGAAGTTGATGGTGTTTTTTTCTCTAATTGTGTAATTGGAAGAAATTGGCGTCTGAAGTTTTTTGCTTTAAAACCATTGCTGAGCTCAGTCTTTGGGTTCTCAGTAAGAATCAGGAGTTGGAATGCAATATAAAAGTATTTTTTTAAATATGCATGTTCTCTTTTTTACGAGTCGGAGACGAAATTTTAAATTTAATCAAAATTATGTGATATTAAATGCCATCACTATTGTCAGTTCTTTTTATTCATGGTATACTATTATGCTCTTAATGTGATGTGCATATCGAAAGTGCTTAGGAAAGCGAGTAACTGGAAAAATAACTCTGCCGCAAGCTGACAAACGCCTTTTTTCATTTTTGTGCCAAAATTTTTAATTTGCTAAATCAAAAGCCTGATCACTAACCCTACTATTGTGAAAAAATCAAATTGAAACTGTGACTAGTTTTTTTATGAATTAGAATTCAAATTTCGGAATGACTCTATTTTAAAATGATTATGCTAACGGAAAAAAAACTCTTTTTCTCGAAGCTGCTCTAAAAAAACAACAACGTTATTTTGTCAACTTACGGCAGAACTGTACCTGTTTTTACGCCCAGCTTGACAAAATTCAGATCTTTTAGGACGCAAGCCACTTTGAACCTCGCCAGGAAGGATCAACCCAGACTAAGTGGGACACAGCATCCCACCAGATTGACACCGGTACTCGATTTTAAAAAAAAAAGCAAGTTCCTTATCCAAAATGAAACTTTTCACGTCTCTGCTTTGACTTGTGACAGCAAAGAGCCTTGTTGCTACACCACAATGTAACTGGCAGTGTAGGGTTGGGTTTTTTTGTTTTTTTGTTGTTCTTTTTTTTCGGGGGGGGGGGGGTGGGGCTGGCTTGTTGTTTTTTAAACCACACATGTAATACACTGTGCACATAATAATAATAATAATAATTGCATTTATATAGCGCATATCAATGCTCAAGGGCATGCTCTAGGCGCTTTACAACTATTATTACCCCTGCAGACCCTCTGAGAACACTCAGAAACATTCTCAGCTTCCGCGGAAGCATACAGTGCAAGCTGCAGATTTCGCGCGCTCAAACACTATCAAACTGACAAGATCTCTCACTGTCTATAGCCGGGTACTCTTTTCCACCTGGGTGAAGTGAGGAAAATTTGTGCTAAGTGCCTTTCCCAAGGACACAACGTCGGGCCCCTGACGGGTTTCAAACCCGCGACCTTACGGTTGCAAGTCCAAAAGCCTAACCACTAGGCCACCGACTCCACATATCAATGCATGCATGCGCATATATATAAAATAAATATGTTGTAGACAGAATATGCTTTTGCACGCCCTATAGACATATCAGTGCAATAAGTAATATTCCAAATATTTGGAGTATCTGCAATATAGGTCCTAGGCTGTGTGTGTATGTGTATAGCATATTTTTTCATCTAGTTTGTGACACGTATAGTGTCTTAACACTGCCCATTGGTTGGTGTGACTTCTTTGATTATGCCAAACCAAAGAAAAATGAAACGAAAGGCTGTGTTAGTTTGATCTCACCATTTTATGGGTGTGGAGTCATAGGTACAGGTAGCTCTACTTTTTTTTACTTTGCATTAATTTGTTGTCATCAGCCGTAATCAGTAGAATTTCTTGACAGGTTAGAGCATCTCCTGCTCACTTTCTTACTGCTGGTGATCTATCTTCTATCTATCTATCTATCTGTCTGTCTGTCTGTCTGTCTGTCTGTCTGTCTGTCTGTCTGTCTGTCTGTCCGTTTATCTGTCTGTCTGTCTGTCTGTCTGTCCGTCCGTCAGTCTATCCGTCTGTCTGTCTGTTTATCTATATATCTATCTATCTGTTTATCTATCTGTCCATCCATCCATCCATCCACCCATCCACCCATCCATCCATCCATCCATCCATCTATCCAGGTCCGAAGATGCCAATGATATAGAGTCAGAGGCATTCCTTTTGCTCACCAATGATGAGCTGAGGTTGGGGAAAAGTTCTGATCCAAACTCCAGACGTGTTAACATAACAGCTGGTAAAACTACAGACGAGAGAAAATGGCATATGGTAGTGATTTCATGGAGGCAAGATGAACAAGTGGAGCTGACTTTTGACTTCTCCAAAGTTGGGCCGCATGTTGTCCGAATTTCTCCGCCAGAAAGTGGGTGAGTCTTTATTTATATTATCATCCGTGTCGTCTTCAAACAAAATGATTCCATAGAGTTTAAAGTAAGATAAGATAAGATAAGGTGAGTCTTTATTTACATCCATGGCATCTTCCAACAAAATGATTCCGTAGAGTTTTAAGTAAGATAAAATAAGGTAAGATAAAATAAGGTGAGTCTTTATTTATATCCATGGCATCTTCCAACAAAATGATTCCGTAGAGTTTTAAGTAAGATAAAATAAGGTAAGATAAAATAAGGTGAGTCTTTATTTATATCCATGGCATCTTCATACAAAATGATTCAATAGAGTAGTTAGATAAGATAAGGTAAGGTAAGTTAAGATAAATCTTTATTGTCCAGATGCTGGCACGGCATTGGTTTGGTATTTCACTCCCCCCCCCCCTCCCCCCCCCTGCCCCCACACACACGCACAGGCATACACAGAATCATACTCTTTCACTCCTCCTCTCTTCCACACACATCTACATAAAATATGCTTGTGCTCACAAACAAACTCATTGTACATGAATGTGACATAAATTAACATTGAGCAAATATTGTTATCAAAAAGAATGTTTAAACTAGATAGTGTTGGTTTATTCTGTAGTAGCCTATGTAGCTGAAAAGCATCGGATGTTTATAATTATTGTTTGTTATATCTACTGAAAACTTATATCAAAGTTTTGTAAGTACAACTGAGATATATATATATATATATATATATATATATATATATATATATATATATATATATATATATATATATATATATATATGTGGTGTTATGGGGGAATCAGACTTTGGTCAGAATAATAAAAATCTAAGAAACTGTCATTTTTCTCCTTATAGGGGAATTTTAATACATTTTTAAAATCTTTTTTTTTCGCCCAACACCTTTATTTCCATTTAAAAACACATTTTCAATTAATCATTTTTTCACCCTTTACTTCTGTGTGTAGGTGTGTAGATGCATGACTTTTGGGGGTTGAACCACAGAACTTTTGGCTGCAGAACAAAAATATGGTCTCTAAAATGGTCACAAACCATCTTTTTTTAATATCCGAAACCTTATTACAAAAAACAAAAATTATAGATAAATACAGATGGGCATCCTTCCCTTGCCCCAGATGATGAAAAACACACAGAATATTATTATGCAATTAGGCCCAGCTTAATATATTTTTAAAATAAAAACCATGAAATGTCTTTTTTAAAATGATTACTTGTGATAACTGTAAAATTGAAGTTTGTGTAAAATGGATAAAAATAAACAAGAAAAGTGCTATGCAATACCGGAGCATCAGACTCTAGTTAAAGTAAAACGATACCTCCACCTTGCTATACAGGCATGTCTTTGTGTACCTCGGGAACAAGTTCAGTGGCTACATATCGCAAGTGTCAGTGTGGAATACAGCGCTTGACAACTCGGAGGCTCTTAAAATCTATGGCGATAGTTCCAAAATCCCCAAACCGGATGATTTGCTGCTTGGCTGGACCCCGTACGAATACCACCCACTGGTCTACGTGCAACCCAAACAGCCAACAATAACTATATATAATACAACTGCATGCAGCTTCCCTGCCACTATTGCATCGAGTGATCTTTGCCCAGATGTATTTGGTAAGGCTTTTTTTGGTTATTTTTCTATTCGTTTTCTTTACATTTCTAATTCTTTTTAAAAATTTTATTTTACTACTCATTTTCGTTATATTTCTAATTCTTCCTTTAAAAAAAAATATTTTACCATTTGTTTTCGTTACATTTTTAATTCTTTTTCCAAGTTTAGTTTTGTCTTCAGTTAATTGTAATGTGATATATCTGAGAAAGTTTTACACTCCTTTCAACACAACTTATTGGGTTTGTTGTGACATCCCTGTAGACATATAAAGATACTTCCTAGAAGAAAGCAGCTTCCACAATTGGGAACCAAACTCATGTCATCTTCATTCGATAGAGTAAAGTCCAACTGCTCAACCATAGACATTGATATCTCCACTCGGGCTATTGCCTGACATAACTCTTATTATATTAGTCTTATACAAGTCAGCACATCTTCTAGCTAGTTGCTGCGTGACTATTGTGGCGTAGCTGGCCTAGTTGTTAGGCTCTTTGGACTCACAACTATAAGGGAACAAGTAAAACACACCGGAAAAAAAAAAAAATCTCATCTCGTTATTTTATGAATATTTTAGGCAAGAAAGAGAAACCCAGACTGACAATGCCAGAAAAATGTGGGGAAGAGCTGCTCTTCAAGCCGGCGCGAGAAGCTCATCAAGTGCCAGAGAATGACCTGCTCAAGCTTACCTTCCAGGATGGGGCCACGGAAATACAAGGCTCAGGAAGTAAGTAATATAATAATAATAATATAATAATAATGATGATATTAATAATCATAATGATAATAATAGTAATAGTAATAGTAATAAATAATAATGATAATAATAATAATGATACTAATAATAACAATAATAATAATAAATAATAATAATAATAATAATAATAATAATAATAATAATAATAATAAAGATACTAGATCTAGTAATAAAAATAATAATATAACGATAATAATAATAATAATAATAATAATAAAATAGTTGTAATAATAATAATAACAGTAACAATAATAAATGATAATAATAATAATACTAATAATGATACTAATAATAATAATACTAATACTAATAATAATAATAATAATAATAATAATAATAATAATAATAATAATAATAATAAATAAATATAATCATAATCATAATGATAATGATGCTAGTAATAAAAATAATAATTTAATAATAATGAAGTGCATCTTTATAGCGCCAATAAAAGTACGAGACTATAGCTGAAAAAAGCTCATACACATAGGCTACTCTTATACTCCCTTATTCACACATACACCCACATATACAACTCACTCGCATTCACACACGCATAAATGCACGTACAAATGCATGTACACATGCAGGGCAGGGTAGTTTGCCCTCCACCAACTGGTACTTTTCGGGAGACCAGACCTATACATGCACTTTTAGTCACCTCGTGTGCTAATACTTTTTAACCTTTATCTCTAGAAGGGGGTTTCCAGTTAAACTGGAGCTATTTTTTTTAGGTATGAAACCTTAAAGTGACATACTTGTCACTAAATTGGTAATTAAATAAAAATGAATTAATTTGATTTGACAGATTTTCTTATATGAAGTGTACTGACAAAATGAGTTACTTTTCAAGTTCAAGCCTTATAATGGAAATAAATACATCAAGCTTATACTTGAAGTTTTTACAGTGTGTGAGTATTAAATTAAAAAGGCATGTTATAGTTGAAGATTATGGCGGCGTCAATAGAAAATCTGCAAATTTGACCCTTGTGCAGTGTAGATTTTTGGCCAATATCTCAATTTGTGAATTGGTCGCTTTTAAGGACAAGCGGGCTAACCCAGATTTCAGGGGTTTCCAGAAATCTTGACCTTCACCAAAAGTGGGCCTTGCTATACCTGTAGGAGAATTTTGGTTTCACTGATGTGGATATTTGTTTGGTTATAGAGAAAACTCTCTTTGTCTTTAAAAAAAAACTGAACAAGAGGCAAAAAGCTTTACCTTCGATTTTCTCAAAACAGCATTTTTCGGGATAGTCCCCTTGTGCTTAAAAGCAAGCAATTGCGAGAAGTATCTCATTTGTCAGCACGCCTCATATTATAATTAAAACTCGTTGCTAGAGAGACCTGTATGTTTTTTTGGCCACTGTCAGTGGACCACCGTCACAGCGGTTATACCACAAGCTGCTGGGAGCGGCTTGCAAGAGATAAAGAGTTAAAGATGTGTAGGCTACTATATGCTATATAGAGTTTAAAAATGTATTACTATTAGAGTTTAAAATATATAGGCTATTTACTGTTTGAGTTAAAAATATATACTATTATTATTAGAGTTAAAAATATACCATATACTATGAGAGTAAAAAATGTATACATACTATTTACTGTTAGAGTTTAAAATACTTACTATTTCCTATTACTTTTCCCCTCAGATAAGGGTCAGGCCTTCACATTCGGAGCCTACGACATCGCTGTTTCGGCCAAAGACTCAGATGGAAATGTTGGAGTGTGCATGACAAGAGCTTACATCACATGTGAGTTATTTAAAGCCCCATTCACATGTACAGTTCATTGATCGACAAACTGTTGGATATGGAAAGAATGGCGGGCATCCTGTCAACTTCCCTGTAAAACTGAGCGTGGAAACGAGCAACCCTCTCGATATCGAAGGGTTCTCAGTCCAGCCACCAGAATTTTGGCGAAGCTAGATTTTTCCGGCCGACGAACTGAAGGCATGATGACGAGGGAGCGGCTTCTTTGATATTGCCCCTGGCAGAGTTGAAAATGAGTTCCAAAGGTTTCCTAAATATTGGTCAAATTTTAAAAAATAATAAGATTTTCATGATTAGCGACCCGGAATTAGTTAAAGTCATGCGGGGAATGCAATTTAGTGCCGGATTACTATGTTAATTTTTTTGGTGTCTTTTGTTAAAGACTAACACTTTAAGGATAAAAAAAAACAACTGTACATCTAAATGGAACTTCTCTCGTCGACAAACTTCAGTTCAACGATGACCCAAATCTAGTGCCTGTTGGTTAAACTGTCAGTTTGTCGATGAATGAACTGTATGTGTAAAGGGACCCTAACCGTCGGACTTACTTTTGTAAAAGGAGAATCCAACAGGTTGTTGAAACACTGATTGCCAAAAGAGGATCTGTTTTGGATATTTCTTTGCTACTTTCTTTTCAAGAAGGGATGCCCGATGATCAAATGGACCCGACCTGCATGGTCAAATGGGATCGGGTCGGGAAATGGGGCTGACCAGAGCTTACTATATCAAATAAACTTTTGCGTGCTTCATGGAATTACGGACATGTCTTATTTTGGAACATCAGATTGGACTGTGACAAAATGATAGCTGTTGCCCTCCGCTCAAGAAAAATCGAGCTGCTCTATTTTAAATCACATCTTGTTAGTAATGACTTTGATGAAAATTTCTGCAGTGGGCACTGAATAGTAACTTTACCAGATGGTGTCCGTATGTTTAATCAAATTCTTTGTATAAGACTCAAGCTGTATGCACGAATTTTACTCCTTTCACCCAGGTAGAAATAGGTACCCAGCCATGGACAGTAAAAGGTCTTGTCAGTTTAATGTTAGTATTTAAGCACTTAATTAGCTGCTTGTGCTATATGCTTCCTGGGAAGCTGAGAATGTTGCGGAGTGTTCTATAGTCTGTTAGCGTAATAATATAGTGTGTAGAGTGCATAGACTTGCTGTAGATAGGGGAAATGCGCCGTACAAATGCTACCGTATATTATATTATTATTATTCTCATTATTATGCCATTTTGAAAAGTGAAGAATGGCAGAATTTAATACTGAGCAGTCATTCTGTTTTTTTGTGTCCAGAAATGTACATTATTTTTTATTTAATGAAATTATTGACATTATAAAAGACGTCATAGAAATAAGTGAGGCATATAACTGTAACTATTTTGTGTTTCGCAGCACAAGAGTGCAAGGACACTGAACCCACGGAGAATGTAGAAGACTGTTCAGACTTTGAGGATGGCAAGAAAGTCAAATGTCCCACGGGCCAACAGCCCAGTGTTCCCACACCGGCTTATGTTAGATGTGGCGCGCTGCAAAGCTACAACTTGAATAAAGACATGGAGTACCCACCCAGGATTGTTTGCGGAGGTATGTGTGTGTGTGAGTTGCAATTAAGTAGGTGAAAAAGTAGTTGAGATCTCTATTCATAACTTACTACACTTTCAAAGCCAGGGCTCATTCTCAGAGCCATCGGCGCGTACCCATGCAGGATTGTTTGCAGAGGTATGTGTGTGCGGGAGTTGCAATTAAGTTGGTAAAAGTGTAATTGAGGCCTCTATTCCGAACTTGCTTCTTTTTCTAGGCTCATTTAGGGTCACTGATGACTGTGGCATCGATGTCCTAGTGGTAAGGGTCTTGGACTCGCAACTATAAGATCGTGGGTTCAAATCCTTTCAGAGGCCCAAGTTGGTGATCCAAAGTTCTGTCCTTGGGGAAAAGCACTTCCCTGATTCCAACGTGAGAGGAATTTTTATTGAACACCTCTTTCCTTCTCCTGGGACTTTGTGTCCCTCTCAACCTGAATTTGGCCCTGAAGGGCAGAGTCGAAACAGCCCTCCTAATTATGTAAATAGTGTCAATTGGCGCATAAAACTCCTACAAGGTCATTTAAACCTCTTTAATATCCGTCTGTTGTTTCTATCGGTCTGTCTTGCCTTTTCCCTGCATTAATACTACGCCCCCACGGGACGCCGATTAGCGACGGTAAGAAGCCATACCTTTTCCCCCCGGGACGCCGATCGGCGACGGTGTGATGTAGCGTGTACCACATCTGTATCCTGGTCCCTGGGGATAAGTGTTGTGCTCTCTGCACGCTGCGTGGGAGGAAAGTGTTAAATAGCCATTACTGTATTGGTGTACTGTTTCGTTTTACTCAAACGACTCTATACTGACGTGTCGTGACACAAAAGAGTCGGGTGCTCATCAACTTTTGGCCATGTGAAATTATAAGTATGATTTTAAAGTTTGTTAATTTCTCTTGCTTTCAATGAAAACAAATTATTCGTCTTGAATAAAAGTCGCAATCTTTGCAATTGAAGGACAGACACTGAGAGAGAAGGGGTAGACAGGCTTATGGAGAGAAAGAGAGGAAGAGAAAGAAAGAAAGAGAAGGGCGTAGGAGAGATTTGTAGACAGACAGAGAGAGAGAGAGAGAGAGAGAGAGAGAGAAATG
>NW_004797827.1:178746-180927 GCF_000002075.1 Aplysia californica
GGAGGAGAAAAAAAAAAAAATCGTTCGAGTGCGCGGGGGAGAGGTGGAGTGCAGGAGAGGGGAGAGGGAGCGGGGGGGGGAGAGAAGAGGCCCGAGAGAGCAAGTGGGGAATGTGTATCTTTCTTGATGATAGACACAAAAAATGAGAGAGAGACAGAGTGAGAGCGGGAAAATATCCGCAGAGAGAAGAGACAGAGAGAGAGAGAGAGAGAGAGAGAGAGAGAGAGAGAGAGAGAGAGAGAGAGAGAGAGAGAGAGAGAGAGAGAGAGAGAGAGAGAGTAAGTAGTAGTATCATTACTTCATGACACTGACATCACGATATTTGTTCTTCTGTTTAATGAATATTTTATGGTGTCAGTGTTAGAATAAGTGAAAAAATAACCGCCAAAGTTTGGTAACTTCCAAGCTAGAGTGTCCCCGGAAACTGCAAATTTATATGTGAGGCAGCGTGGTGGAATCAGGCTCTCGTCAAAATAATCAAAGTGAAGAAACTTGCATTTTTCCGCAGGTTTGTGAATTTTTATCAAATTTTTGTTTTTCGGCTCAACACCTTTCATGTCCATTAAAGAACTCATTCTGTGTGGATTTTTCTGAAAAATGTTGATTAACTGATTCCGTCCATTCGGCCGCTGACAGCGGCTCTGAGTTTTTCTGCTGCCTCCATTCGGCCGCTGTGAGCGGCTCAACGAAATCCGAAACAAAGGTGCACTTTTTAACATAGTTCCTACTTTTTAAGTTGTCGAAAGGAAGTAGAACTTGTAAACAAACCTGACCTCAATCTTTGAGCGCCAATATCGATCAAAACTCCGCGAAATTCTTGCAAAAATCGTTGTTTTGTTGTCGCGATGTAGGCTAGATCTAAGGGTAAACAACATGGAGCCTGGTATAATAAAAGGGCTCTTCAAAGAAAGATATTCAACTAAATTTGTGAAATTCTTGCATAAATGTGTGCTAGGGTGATATCGCTACAATGTTGTGTTGATTCCTATGGATTATAAGGACTTGTAGAGCTGAGAAAATGCGGTAAGTCGAAATTTTCGAAGAGCTGTTGCGCAATTTTTTTTTCTCATTCGTTTTTGTCAGAAGGAAATTGTAATACAAACAGATTATAGGTCATTGTTATTGATATAAACAGATTTTTCTATTTATTCCCATCAGTTTGGTATATGACAATACATATTAGAGTGACTTAGAGCTTCACAGTAATGCGTTAAATAGATGCACCCCAGGTCTAAAACTGAGCAGGGAAAAATAACTCTGTCCAGAGCCTGAAAAAATCATGGACGGAATCAGTTAAAGGCACAAAAAATGTAAATTTTAGGTTACCACGGACTCTTATGCTAAGGAAATAATTAATCTTTGGCGGCCATTTTCTCTTTAATTTTTTCTCTGAAAACAAGCGACCCCCATCTCGTTCTTTTGCAAATATCTCAACTTGTATTCAAGATAAATGGATATTTTTTTCATCCAAATAAAGACAAGTGAACAAGCCTTAAGATAATACTTATAACTCTACATGTCTAAAAATTGACGAGAGCCTGATTCCACCACGCTGCCTCACATATTCTCTGTGTCTTTGATCAACATTGTTCAGTAACATCCACACAGAAATGTGTTTTTAAACTGACATAGAAGGTGTTGAGCCCCCCAAAAAATTAATAAAATTGATATTTTTAAAAACTACCCAATTGGCAAAAAAAAAAAAAGTGATGATTTCTTCTTTCTATCTCATTATTTTGACAAGCACGTGATTCCATGGAAATGCCACATAATAATAAGTTCATTATTTTTGTTGCTTTATTTTCAGAAAGCAGTGAAGGCAAGGTGACTGTCACAGTACAGCTTTCATACACTGTGCAGATCTCCTGTAACACGGGCAGCATAAAATCTGGTTTGGCGGACAAAGTGAAAGAACTGATCCAAGCATTGGCGAGGAAATGGGATGCCATCTGCTTGCCCTCGGTAGACGACTGTTTGAATGTCGACGTGTCTGCTGAATGTGGGGCAACTTCTGACAGCATCATCGTCACAGCTGTCTTGAACAACTTGAGGTGAGCTCTCCTTTTTTTTGTGTCGGCTTGAAGGTTGGTGGGGGGGGGGTAGTTTTGGTTTTGTTTTGTTTTTATTTTCATTTTTTCGTTCAATAAGAAAGAAGTAAGAGAAAGATAGTGAGGAGGAGGA
>NW_004797827.1:181027-182610 GCF_000002075.1 Aplysia californica
CATACGTCACAGAGATATACACACTGAACACATCAACACACATGTACATGACATACATCATACGTCACAGAGATATACACACTGAACACATCAACACACATGTACATGACATACATCATACGTCACAGAGATATACACACTGAACACATCAACACACATGTACCCGGCATACATCATACGCCACACATATATACACACTGAACACATCAACACACATGTACATCAATACATTTCGGACAGGTAAAGGGGAGGGGCAACTGGATAAACGTAGATCTTGACGCTCCTGATAGGATAATACGAGAAAATGGCATGGTTCACACCACTGTGGTTGGTCATCAAGGTTGACCACTCTTTGCTCGCCATATGTCATGAACCCACCCAGAGGTCACGTCAGTTCATGTTAGAGTAAAGGGGGACCATTTGACCGGTTGTAGGCCTTGACATGGGTCACCGTAGGTTCCTCCCTTGGTGCGTTGCCTGATATCCTGTTGGCCTGAGATCCTGTTGGCCTGAGATCCTGTTGGCCTGAGATCCTGTTGGCCTGAGATCCTGGGATACTGTTGGCCTGGGATCCTGTTGGCCTGGGATCCTGTTGGCCTGAGATCCTGTTGGCCTGAGATCCTGTTGGCCTGAGATCCTGTTGGCCTGAGATCCTGTTGGCCTGAGATCCTGTTGGCCTGTTGGCCTGAGATCCTGTTGGCCTGAGATACTGTTGGCCTGGGATCCTGTTGGCCTGAGATCCTGCGTTTTCCTAGCAACATCCCAGTTCTGTGAACTGATTAGCGTTGAGGAGACTGAAGGCGGTATACACATATTTTCTTCTTTATTGTATAAAATTATGAATAATCTTTTTTTAAATAGTACAATTAGAGGGTTTTACGGCGCTCGCAACTGCATAAAGTCATATGAGCGCTTCGTTTTCACTTTCGGTACCGCACCGGGGCCCGGGGAGTCAGCGCCTCCGAACAAGGCGGATCTTTGAATAATCTTGAAATCTGTGCTCCCAATACATCTAGGATATAGAGATTTAGATCTAGAGTCTTGTTCTATCAAAAAAATCTACACCCCAAATACGCGCCAAATTTTGAAAAGGTCAATACAACGAAGTAAACATTTTGTGGGTCTAAACGAACTCAACGTGTTGGGGACATGACTACTCCAAACTATGTATCTAGAAAATGTCAATACAATGAAGTGTGGCTGAAGTATTTATCGACACGACGAAGCACACATCCTAATAGTTGGATAGGGCCTATCGAGATTTTAGATGTAGAAATAGAAGAAGCAGCTGTCTCACACACACGACGAAGCACACATCCTGATAGTTGGATAGGGCCTATCGAGATTTTAGATCTAGAAATAGAAGAAGCAGCTGTCTCACACACACGACGAAGCACAAACCGAAACGGAAGTAGTCCCCAATAAAATGTGAAATGGCTAATGGCAGAGTGAAAACTTCTGAGAGCTTCAATGTACAGGGAAACTATCCACAACAACAACCCTCCGCCCCCCAAAAAAAACCCACAGCAAAAAACAACAACAACAACAACAACAACAACAACAACAACAACAACAACAACAAA
>NW_004797827.1:182925-212925 GCF_000002075.1 Aplysia californica
AAGAGGAGGAGGAGGAGGATGGAGGAGGAGGAGGGGGAGGGGGAGGGGAAGGAGGAGGAGGAGGAGGGGGAGGAGGAGCTGCTGCTGCTACTGCTGCTGCTGCTGCTCATCTACCATTTAACTGACACTGTAAATAAATAACATCAACACTTTTTTTCCCCCAGCCCCATTTTGACTCCAACTGGCCTTACCTCGAGACGTAGAAGAGACACTGAAGCAGTGAGCATGGGAAACAATCGCACGGCGATGGAAGTACTCATGGAAGCTGTGCACGGACGCACCGACTTTGATGCCAGCGTGAGTCGGTTTTCTTTGTAGTTTTTACAGGGTTCCTGCGGCCTCCTTAAATTCAAGTAGTCCTTGAAAACTCCTTGAATTTGCATTCATGGAAAAACCTCCTTGAAAACTCCTTGAATTTCGACGGATCGGACATAAAAAAAATTTTGGTCAGAAAATCGAAACTATGATTCCTTTCAGACAAGTGTAGGCCTATCAGAAATAGGCTTTTGGCATTCATTTCTTGACCAAATCTCTTCGAATTTTAAAAATTTCTCCTTGAAATCTCCTTGAATTTGTTGGGGAGTTGATAGCAGGAACCCTGTTTTTAGTAAGGTTTTACGGCACTCGGTACTGCATAAGGTCATATGAGCGCCAAGGGGTGGATGTTAACAGAGAAGTCCAAATGGGAAATCAGGCTTACTCTGCTCACCTCTCTAGCCTCAACAGCACAAAGTCTGCTTCGACTATCAAGGCACCCCGGAAATAGCAGTTCACAAGAGAGAGACAAACATACAAAAGAAGTAGAGGAAAATGACGATAGTAAGGATGAGGAAAGAAAAAACAGCAGTTCGCTGTATGTTGTTCAGGCACAGTATGAGCATGACATTGATAAATCAGCCCATTTACAATTCTACTGTGCATAAGAACACGTTGATATCCCCCCTTTGGGAATGGCCTAAAGACACTTCAGTCAGTAGCACTGCCCTGGGGGGGATCAGTTTTCTTTATTGCTTGACTGTAAGTGACGGGGTGATTTGCAAAACCAGCTAAGTGACATTTTGATAAAAATCGAGATTTTTTGCTCATAAATACACATTGTTACAGGCTATCAGATGCACAAAGTTTTTTCAGCCAAAACCCAACACAGACTTCATAAAAGCCATCAAAAAATCTTCTTTCTATGCATGTTCGTGGGTAAAGCGGCGTTTTAAAAAGCTGATTTTCTCATAAGTGCTGTAATGGAAGAAGCGGGTTTTTTCATCTCAGCCCCTAAATTGTTTTACACCCACATCGACAAAATCTGCATCTTCGGAGTTGAAAATGGGCTTTTTCAACCCTGTCTTTCAGGACCAAACCAGGCTGAGTGGGACACACGAAGTAGGCAGACACACATACTGATGTGGTGTGATGTTACACTGATATTTTCTGATTTTGTAAAGATAACAGGTCCGTTTTAATGAGACCCAGCTGTGGCCAGAACAGCTTCACTATTTTCATGTCTTAAAATAGCTATCCATTAGTCAAATGCATTATCGCAGATCAGATCGGTGGTTGGTTGTCGGGTGCTCTGGTGTGGTCTGCTCCTTCTTTAATATCGTATCAAGCATCTATCATCTTTTTTCTCCCCTCCTTCTTTTTTGTGTTTGTTACTCTCTTGTAAACACCTCTACTCTTCGGCACTTATACATGACCTTATTGTGTTGCAAGTGCTGTAAAACTCTTACTAACACTAAACTAAGATCAGATCGGGTCATCAGGTAGTGGCGCTGGACACTGCACACTATAATATGAGAAAGACCTCTCTTTATTTCATCAAATCTGACCCTTACAAATGTCATGTGACATATTACCAGCCTTGTGATTGGCTGCTGGTCGTGATTTCATCAAAGTGGACCTGATTGTGGCCTTGACAATCAAAGATGTTTGATTCTGGAGGGTTTTGTCAGATTGTGTCAAAATGATAAGATAAGACAATATAAGGAAAGGTAAGGTAAGGTAAGGTTAGGTTAGGTGAGATAAGGTAATTAAAAACTTATTGATCCACAAGGAAGATTTTGGGTCAATATACCAGGATATCAACATACGAATGAAGATTCAGTGTCATCAAAGAAATGCACTCAGTACTATTTATGTTCAATTATTATATTATACATGCAAGGAAGCACAACTTGGTTACACAAACCTGCAGAAACGGTGTGTCGATTGGGCATGAACTGTACCCCCACCCCATCCCTCTCTCTCTTTCTCCCTCTCTTTCTCTCTCTCCCTCTCGCTCTCTCTTTCTCTCTCTCTCTCTCTCTCCCTCTCTCTCTCTCCCTCCCTCTCTCTCTCTCTCTCTCTCTCTCTCTCTCTCTCTCTCTCTCTCTCTCTCTCTCTCTCTCACTCCCTCTCTCTCTCTCTCTTTGTGCCAGTTCTGCGTCAGCTCCTAGCACTATGTGTGACCAATTTTAATGTATCTATACGCTCAGCCAGGACCGTTGCAGTAACTAGTTAGCTTTTCTTTTTCCGAGCTTCGGCTCTTTTTAATATTGTCCAACTGGCGTCATCACTTTTTTCCCCTGATACTACGTTCCTGGAGAAGCCCTATAGGCGAAACGTTGAACATCCAGGCCGATACGAACATCTGATTAAATATGTCTAACCCTATCCAAGTTATTTTTTTTTTTCTACTTTAAAACATGATGATGATGATGATGATGATGATGATGATGATGATGATGATTAGATGATGATGATGATGATGATGATGATGATGATGATGATGATGATGATGATGGTGATGATGGTGATTGTGATCAGGAATTACTTATAAAATATAAGTATTTTTCCATCCACAGGATATAGGTGGGGCACAACTGCAGGTGTCTACAACCCAGTTTTCCGAGGTTGCTTCGTGTGCAGGGAATAGAGTGCTGATTGGGGCCAACTGTGGTAAATATAGTCACTTTTCACGTCTCAAACTGAGACCTTGGAAATATAGATAACTCTTATAAGTATCAGTATAATTGTTACTGTTATCTTTGTCATTATCAGTATCATTATTATTATTATGATTATGATAATGATGATGATGATGATTATTATTATTATTATTATTATTATTATTATTATTATTATTTATCATTAATGTTGTTGTCGTTGTTATTTTTATTATTTTTACGATTATCACAATTCGTAACGATGGTAGGAGTGGTCTTTGTAGTATAGTTACTATAGTGGTGGTACTGATGAGAGCGTTGATGGAGATGATGGGAGTTTAGCTATGTCTGAGGTACCATTGTCGTAGGCAATTCTTGAAGTGGAGGTGTCAAAATTACAAACATCTCGTTAGTGCGAAAACAAAACCTGTCGCTTTTAAGGACAAGCGGGCTAACCTGGATTTCCAGGGGTTTCCTAGAAATCTTGACCAATACCAAAAGTGGGCATTTCCCTACCTGTAGTAGAAGTTTGGTTTCATTGCTGTGTATATTTGTTTGGCTATAGAGAAAAACTCTCCACGTCTTTTCAAGAAACTGAACCAGGGGCAAAAATTTACCTTCCATCTTCTCAAAGCAGCATTATTCGGGATAGCCCCTTTGTGCTTAAAAGTGACCAATTGTACATCTCATTTTTGCTCCTTTTGAGATAAATGGAAAAAAATGTTTAACTAGACTTCTTATCATCTAAAAGTGCATTTTTCTGTTGAGACTGCTAGTGTATTTTGGTTTTGGTTTTACCAAAATATAGATACAGTACCACCAAACAAAATAAAAGGCTAGTTGCATTCTGGCACAATCTCTGAGTTATACCATTTTTCTAGCCCAGTGATGATTTGAAAATGACCTCAGCAATTATGACTCGCCACTCACTTCTCTTTTAAAAAAATCTACTTTATTATAGTTACCTTTTTTTTCCTATCAAGCATCAATTCCAGTTCTTCATAAAAATAGACCATCTTGGCTGTATATTCTCAAAAGTATGTGTTTCTTCTTTGTGTTGATGGTTGGCAGGTGCTCTGAAATGGTTTGCTCCTTCATTCCTATCAACCTATCATTCCATATCTCTCCTCCTTCTTTTTTTTTTTTTTTGTTGCTCTCCAGTTACTCCTTTAATCCTCTGCGCTTATATGACCCTTATTGTGGTACTAGTGTGATAAATTAGTGCTCACCGGTACTTAGAATACACAGCTTGGTTACACATACATGCAGAAAAGTGTGTCCATTGGACATGAACTGTATCCCCCACCCCACCCCTCTCTCTCTCCCTCTTTCTCTCTCTCTCTCCCTCTCTCTCTCTCTCTCTCTCTCTCTCTCTCTCTCTTTATGCCAGTTCTGCATGAGCTCTCAACACTATGTGTGACCTGTTTTAATGTATCTATACGCTCAGCCAGGACCACTTTTAACTCTCTGCACTTATATGATCCTAATTGTGGTACTAGTGTCATCAAGTGCTTACCGGTACTTGAAATACTTTGTTCTCTGTAGTCACGTGTGGCCCTGGCTCCTACTACTCTGAGAACGCGACCTGTGAATTATGCGAGAGAGGCTCCTACACCAGCGGCCCCAACGAGACGTCGTGCACCAAGTGTAGTGACTCGAAGACAACTCTTCAAGCTGGAAGCAACAGTGACGCAGATTGTGTTGGTGAGCGAATTACGTACCGCACTTGTTCAGGGATAAGAGCTAAGATAAGAGATAAGATGATACTTTATTATCTCAGAGGGAAATCAGTTTTTTTTGTGTTTAACATTCAGGAGATGAGGGTAAAAGTAATTTTTTTCCCCTCTCATTGTTGAGATGAGTGTGAATAAGGAAAAGATGATACAAGAATATCTGAAAGTGAGTTCGTAATTCATGATTTACATTAGCTATTTTTCATGTTTTCAGAAGAATTTAGATGATGGTGTTCAATTTCTGGTAGCTGATAGTCTTCCAAATGGCTCATAAAGCTTAGAGTGTTTATTAACCCTATCCGTATGTCGTGTTTAGTATCATATCCATATGACGTGGGGAACTCCATGCCACCACTTTCCAAAGAGGAAATTTACTCTTTAATTTGAACCGTACACTTTGCATAGCAGTCTGTCAAAATAATTTTTTGAAAAATACTGAAAGTTTCAAGAAGATCTACGTACTAGAAGTATTCTAAAATGTGAAGAATACAAAATGACCCCAGGGCCAACGGATAGGGTTAAGAGGCGAAATATTTTTAAAATGTTTGTTTCTGTTTAAGTCTCAGTGTTGGCTTAAGCAATTGCTTAAAAATTCTACGTGTTGTGTGCTTTTCAGAAAACTGCAGCCTGGGTTCATTCTACAACGTGACTTCGGGCTCTTGTCAACAATGCTTTCGCAACTTCTACCAGGATGAATCTGGAAGACAATATTGTCATCCATGCCCAGTTTCACATGGAACAGAACAGGGAGGGGCTAACAGTTCAAGTTTATGTGTTTGTACGTCAATTCCGTATTTCTTATGATTGAGAATGGGTAGCCTTCTTTTAACTGATGCTAGGCGTTTATCAGAGATATGACCTTCAACGAGATTGATTCTATGATCAAAGTGAGGTCAGGTAGACCTGTCATGTTCTACGCTCAGCCTTGTTCAGTTGTAATAATTGCAAATATTTCTCAATTTCATCAACACAATTTAGATCATTTAGAAGGCAGGCTATTTCAAACCTGCCTGTCAAGTCTAATTCCAGTTGACAGGTATACAGTATTCCAGTAGACAGATGGAGGAAGTCAACAAAATAATTTCCCCAGTCGGGAATCAAACTCACATCTTCTGCATGCAACACTGAAATGTGCACTCACTTAACACTTTTCCTACCTGGAGCGGATGTGGCTTCACACGACCGAGAGCCGCAAAATACTGCTCGAGTGGCTCACTATCTATTCCAATTCAGTAATGAAAAGACACGAAATTCTCGGCCGATCCACGTTTTTGAAACAAGAGAATAGACTTCCTGTTAGCGGATATGAAAGAAAATATAGCACTGACAGATGATTTTTAGTCATTTCAGTGCTTTTTTCTGTCAACTTCAAAACGTAAAAATGTAAAAGAAAGTGCTCCCCTGACTCAGTAAATGTCTCACATTTTCACTTCTATAATAGGTACACATACATAACTTTCAGCAGTTTTTTGCATTACTTAAGGCAACCTACCCAGGAAGTTTAAATGATGCTGTTTGAGGGCTTTTTAAGCTAAGATCTTTCAAAGCTTTAAAATAGTTGATTTCATATGACACCTTCGATATTGCATAATCACTTTTAGAAACCCCAAACTAATATAATTGGAATAAATCTTCAATATTGTATCACCATCAGATAAATTTTTTTTCCCTTCAGCTTCATGGGCCATATAGTATGGTTTGTGTGTGTTTTATTTGGATGTTTTGACATTTTCCTTTGGTGGGGTAGGGGCGTAAAGATAAGTCAGGGAAAAGCCCTGGGCCAGTGGTGGATTTTGGCCTAGTAGGAAAAGAGTTAAACATTATTCGTAATCGATGATTGTATGGATTTATGTACCTTTTCAACCTTGTAGAATTTTGAAAGAGCCAGAACCTCTGAGGACCAAGGTAAGTAGGTGGAAGTACCTGGAAAACTCCAGAAATAATCAAACAAATTTCAAGAACACCTCCTTGGGGATTCGAACCAGGGCCATCTGCACCATATCGAGGCATGATGCCAACAGAGCTAGTAGTGCGCTTTTGTTGCATTTGTAAATTTTTATATTTCTAAAGAGTTTGAATTACAAATACTATGATATTTTATGTGGATACTTTGAAACCATAAAACACCAAAAACTCTTTCTCCCTTACAGCGTTTTGTGATCCTGGCTTTGAGATCGAAGCTTCTGGCTGCGTGGAGTGTGAGCGTGGCTATTTCCGAGAGGGCGTCATTCAAGACCAATGTAAAAAGTGCCCGGACTCCAATTTCACAACTCGAGGAAACGGCAGCACGAGTCAGGATGATTGCAACATTCGTAAGTAATCTATTTTGTTTATAGAGTTAGTTTAAATCACTGATTGACTGCTAGATTGACTGACTGATCATAAGCAGTTTACATACCATCAACACAGCTCAACAAATTTTATGTGATATTTATATGAGGAGGGCTGCTTTGACCTTTCCTTTAACTCTTCATCTCTGGGAATCTGCTCCCAACAACTTGCAGTCGGAGTGCCAGCGAGCTCCTTCACATTCCTTTACAACGACTTCAACATCGAATTACTTTTCAGCAATTGCAGAAAACAGGTCTGGTTTACCAGGAGTTCATTCAATGGATGAAAAAAAAATTTCAAAATAGGTTCACTTGTTTTCATTTAATGACTCATTTAATAATATTTTTATCATTTCTTAAATCTAATACCAAAAAAGGCCCCCAGCGTAGTGTACCCAGAAGCTAGGCCATTTTTTTTCCAGAGGACAGAATGGAAAAGGCACAAAGAAACAAGCAAGTGTTATAAAAAAGACAGGCCAAAAAAAATGTTTAATAGATGAACAAGAAGATGAAATAATTGGTAATGTTCTTACTAAGGCAGAATCAGCAACCCCCCCCCCCCCTCCTGGCCCCCTCCCCCCACCAGACCTATAATCAAAACCTGTATAACGTCATTGTGCTGATTGGCCGTATTTCAACTTTAGCAGATGCTCATTCCCCCTACCTCTTTTTTGCAAATATGAAAATCACAGAGAGTGAAAAAATAAGAAAACAGAAGTTTTTAAAAATGAATTTACGTAGAACTTACCTGCATGAAGCACACATGTTTTGAAAAGACATCAATTTTAGAATAGAGAAAGACACAAAATACTAAGAAAATTATAAATCTTTCTCATAAAAATAAGTAATCTTTGCAGTTGAAATAGACTGGGATTTTTTTTTCTTTTTGCAGCGGTGTGCCCACCTGGCCAGTATGTGAACCATACGGTCAGTGACACGTATGTGTGTCAGGACTGCGACTATGGGTTGTACCAAGATGAAGAAGCCCAGTTTAGCTGCAAGCCTTGCCAGGAAAACTACACCACAGACAATGTCAGAGCCAAAGACAGCTCGATGTGTCGCTGTGAGTATTACGACAATTTTTAAAAACATTCTCTGAGGTGTCCTCATTAAAAACAGGCAAGGGCATGTAATTCAATCAAATGAAATAGTGTTGCAGCTGATAAAAAGAATCCTGAAGTCCCTGCTTCTTTTTTCCACACAGTCCTAAAATGTGTCACGATGCGGTGGAATGAGGCGCTCGTCAATTTTGGGACATATGGAGTTATTGGTATCATCTTAAAGCCTATCCAATTGCCTTGCTTTTGAGGGAAAAAATATCTATTTATCTTGGATACAAGTCAAGATATTGGTGATTGAAGGAGGTGGGGGTCACCTGAATTCAGTGAAAATCTAGCAAGAAAATGGCCGCCAAAGTTGCATTATTTCCTTAACTTGAGAGTCCATTGTAACTAATTTACATATTTTATGACTATGCCTTTAATCAATGTTTTTCAACAGAATCCTTAAAGAAATGTGTTCTTTACTAGACGTGAAAGGTGTTGAGCTAAAAAAAACAAAAATTCTATAAAAATTCCCAGTTTCTTCACTTTCATTTTTTTCCAACCATTGGTCAATTTTTTATTAGATTTTTTGTTTGTTTTGGCTCAACAACTTTTATGTCCATTTAAAACACAATTTTGTAATGGATTTTACTGAAAAAGCGTTAATCAAAGGCACAATAAATTTTAATTTGCTGCTTCCAAAGACTCAGCACTGGAGGTCACCACACCTTGGTGGCCATTTTCTCACTAATTTTACCTCCGACACCAGCCAGGTGATCTCCACCTCTTTCAGTCACAAATATCTTGACTTTTATGACTGATACATTGGGGGGGGGGGGAATTTTTCATCAAAAGCAAGACAGATAAACAGGCTTTAAGATTACAATATACGAATAACTTCATATGCCCAAACTTGACGAGTCCCTGATTTCACTGTGTTGTGACTATAATATACTATTCAGATGACTGTATGAATAGCTTTCTTGAGACTATTTTTGTAAAAAACCAATAGCTGTTTTAACCTTGCAAATGTATTCCAAAGGCCTAAAGCTAACATTAGAGATGTTCTGAACACTTATGTTACCTTTTGCTACTTGACTTGCATGTTTCGTCAGTCAGTGACAGTAGATAGCTAAAGACACATGATCGCTTTGTTCTATACTTTCTTTTACTATTCGTTACACAACTGTCATTGTAACGAACGCTCCTCCAGTGAGCCACTGATTGATGATGGGTGACTTTCCCTCTCCTCAGTTGTATGTCCCCCTGGTCATGAAGAGTCACCAGCAAACTCCATGCAGTGCAAGCGCTGTCCAAGAGGAACGTACCGTGGAGACAGCCTCCAGGAAAGATTCCAGAACTGCACAGAATGTCCACTACAGAACACCACCGACGGGGATGGCAAGACGTCAGCTGCAGACTGCTATCAAGGTAAGAATCTTTGGAGTAGGAGCCTTATCTCATTCGCTAAAGACTTTTCTACCCTCCTCGATGTAATTTCTTCTGCCGGCAGGCACGTATGTGTCATGGCGCGGTGGAATCAGGCGCTCGTCAATTTGGGGGCATGTTGAATTACTGATACCATCTTGAAGCTTATTCATTTGTCTCGTTTTTCAGGGCAAAAAATAATACCCATATAGAAGTCAATTTATTTGGGATTGAAGGAGGTGGGAGGGGCCAAAGTTTGATGATTTTTATAACTTAATAGTCTTTGGAGACTGAAAGTTTACTTTTTTTTATAACCTTAATCAAGGTTTTTTTCCTGTAAAATCGACACAGAAATATGCTTTTAAATGGACATGAAAGTTGTTCAGCTAAAACCCCAAAATTCAATTAAAATTGCCGAACTGGTGTGCTGACATAATGAGCTACTTCTCGGATTTCAGCGTTATAGAAATTGATACATCAGCTTTATAAGGGGAGTTTGTACAATTTGTTAGAATAAAATAATAAAAGACATGGTAGACTTGAAGAAAATGGTGTCAATTGAAAATCTATTAATCTGACCCCAGTATCGATTTTCTGCTGATATCTCCATTATACAGTTGGGGTTATTTCACTGATTGGTGGTGAGAGCATCAAACATCTGGGTTTGGAGCATCGTAAAGGTTTTAATGAAAGCAAAAATGATAAAACTCACAGTTATTGATAAAAGTACCATATTTACTTTTAACCTCTGTTTCGTCTGTTTGTTCTGATTTTTATTTTTATTCAGGTAAACGGCTTGGAATTATAAAGAAAATTTGTCTCTCTCTCTGTCTGTCTATCTATCTATCTATCTATCTATCTATCTATCTATCTATCTATCTATCTATCTATCTATCTATCTATCTATCTATCTATCTCTCTCTCTCTCTCTCTCTCTCTCTCTCTCTCTCTCTCTCTCTCTCTCTCTCTCTCTGTATATATATGTATATTTCTTTTCAAAGTTATGAAGCAAAGAAGCTTCGAATAATTTATTTTTTTTGGTTCATTTTTGCAGCTGCGTGTGATGCGGGCGACTTCTTAAATGCAACAGAGAATGTGTGTGAGCCATGTGGTTATGGCACGTACCAACCAGACAAATGGCAGTCGGGCTGCCTGAACTGCAATCAGAGCTTCAGCACTTTGACCAAAGGCTCCACAAGCTCGGCTGACTGCAAATGTGAGTACTTCTTCTTGATCGCATAATAATAATAGATAGCATTTGCATAGCGCAAATCCCCACTCAACAGCAAGCTCTATGCACTTCACAATCTATACTATTACCCCAGCAGACCTGTGAGCATTCTGAAACAAACTCAACTTCCTGGGAAGCATACAGTGCAAGCTGCCATTTGAAGGCACTAAAACACTAATATACTGACAAGATCTTTCACTGTCTATGGCCGGGTACCCACTTCCACCTGGGTGAAGTGAGAAAAATTCGAGCAAAGTGCCTTTCCCAGGGACACAACGTCAGGACCGCGGCTCGAACTCCCGACCCCGCAACCTCACGATTACGAGTCTGGTAGCATAACCATTAGGCCACCGACGCATCACACTTGGAGTCCGGCATCTGTCATAAATTGGGCTGTCCTGCTCGATTCATTTGTCGGCCCGAATAGCTTCTCCTATAGTGTCAGTGGGGTTGGCCACATTTCCCATCTCAGGGCCCTTTGCATCCTGCAGTGCTGAAGGATAATGTGTATGTTCAACAGTTTGGTCCACCTCTCGACATGGGCATTTTGGTGATTGTACTAGTTTAAAACATTTGTTACCTACTTGTAAATATGAATAAAGATAGGTGTATTATTTTAAGATGAAAAATCTACTTTGTGTGTTTCTTTTCTTGTGTGGTGTCGGTAGTAAGTCTTGTTTTTTTTGTTTTAGTAAGTATTTTACGGCACTTGCAACACAATAAGGTCATATAAGTGCCAAAGATTAGAGGTGTTTCAAGAGAGTAACAAATACAAAAAAAGAAAGAGGAGAGATAAGGGTGACAGATGTTTGACAGGAAAGAAGAAGCAAACACCACCAGAGCACCCACCAACCACCCTCGTACTTGTAGTAAGTCTTGTAAATTAGGCTTTTGGATTCATAGTCGTGAGGTCGTGGGCTCAAGGGTTCGATGCTCAGACCCTATGTTGTGTCGTTGGGAAGTGGACATATGTACAGATGATTGTCTTTGACAGGTGGCATTTAGAGCAGGCAGGTTCAACGGTATAACACCTCCCCCCCCCCCCACACACACACACACCATATCTTCCCCCATCACAACAACCACAGTGCACTGTTTCCTGCCTGCGAGAGACATAGCATCAGCTGATCTATAATGACCTCAGGTTTTTGCGCAGGATTAAGCATGTTTGAGAAGTGAGAGAGGGAGGGTGGGAGTGGGGGAGGATGCAAGCTTACTTTCACATCATTTTCCTTATCTTTATTTTCATTGTTATCTTTGTTTTCTCTACCCTTCTCCCTCCGAGACCTAACATTGACAGCACACTCTATGGAACATTACGGCAACTGCAGCGCACCTGCACTTATCACTACATGGCATTGGACAGAAGGGCGAGAGCCCAGCTGTTGCTGGATCGTTAACAACTTTGTTTTCTTTGTTATCTCTTTTTTTTCTTTCTCATATCTTTATTTTCTTTCATATATCTTCATTTTCTTTATTTTTTATATTTTTTCTTTGCTATCTTTTTATTTTACAGTTACGTGTCCAGAGGGCCAAGAGGAGTATCCTCCGAACTCTGAGACCTGCAGAGAATGTCCAAGAGGGTATTACCGCAACGATTCACTCTCCACACGGTTTGAGAACTGCACAAAATGTGGTGACGAGTTCACCACTATTGGTGCTGGAAGTGTCTCAAGCAGTAACTGTTCTATTCGTAAGTACCTGCATCTACAATTAAATCTATCTATCCATTTCATTAGTAGGTAGGGTATAGTATTTTCATTCATATCTAGTAACGTTTTTAGTAATGCATTTCTTTGTTCATAATTGGTCGCTTTTTAGCACAAGGGGGCTATCCCGAAAAATGCTGTTTTGAGAAAATCGACGGCAATGATTTGGACCCTTGTTCAATTTCTTTAAAAGGCAAGGACAATTTTCTCTATAACCAAACAAATATACACACCAATGAAACCAAACTTCTCCTGGCAGGGCAATGCCCACTTTTGGTGTAAGACAAGATTTCTGAAGACCCCCAAACTCTGGATTAGCCTGCTTGTCCTTAAAAGCGACCAATTGTACTGGTATTTCTTCCAGATATACCTTCTTTTATTCAGATCCAGAAATACATTTTTCAAAAAGCGTTATAAGATCATAATTGAAGAGGTATTTTACCAGACATATCTTTGTTACCACCTCAGCTATCTCAAAACTGATGCCAAACGCTATTTTAAAAAAATTTTGCGTGCACTTTTAGGTATCTGTGAAGCTGGCAGTTATCGTAACGAAACGGACAACTTGTGCTATGATTGCCCAATTGGCTTCTACCAAAGTGAACGCCTGCAAGATTCATGTATGGCATGTCCGGCCAATCAAAGCACAGTAGACATGGGTTCTGAGAAAAATTCATCTTGCAAATGTAAGTATTGTTTGCAATCTCTTTTATTAAAGTTTGAGCTATGCCTTTTTGTGAAATTGTTACCTGCGTGCTCCTTTGTTGAATGTTCTAAAAGCACATTTATTTAAATCCCATTTTACTTACTAGTTTGATTCGTCTTTCAACAGCAAGTGGGATCAATAGCCACAGTAACTGGTTTTTATTGTGTGTGTGTTCTTTATCAGGTATAAGTATTTGAAAGAATTGTTTCACGTTAAATGGCCAGTATGCCTGAAACATTTGATGTAAATTTTGTTTTATTGTCGAACACCTAGAGCCATCATGGAACAGGATCTAAAGATGTAATCTTTATGATTTATTATGAGCAGGAACAATAAGTGAGAGAAATACGAGTATTCAGATAGCTGTGTGAATCCTTTGATAGGGGAGAGCCTAGCTCCTGACAGACCCTGTATAAGAGCAGCAGTCACAGTGGGCAGCGAATCATAATATGATAAGTTAGAATAAAGAAGCCAAGAGATAATTCAGCCTGCAATCCTCACACATCCCTGAGAGTAGAAATGAAGCTTTATAAATGCTCAAAAAATGGCAAACTCTCCTCTGCCAGAACTGTCTCTTCAGCTACATGTATAACGGAACACTCAAGTCATCTTAATCCTTCTTTCTTCTTTGTCACTAAAGAGATATAATATTCTCCTCTGCAGATTCTGTGATCATCATCCAATATTGGTGGACAAACTTTTTATTACTATTGTTATAGCTGTAGGGTCTGTCAGGTTAACAATAAACTGTTATAGTGGGTGGTTGGCGGGTGCTCTGGTGTGGTTAATTGCTTCTTCTTTCCTGTCAAACATCTATTGTCCTTATCACACCTTTTTCTTTTTTATGTTAGTTACTCTCTTGTAACACCTCTAATCTTCTAGTACTAGTACAGGGTTTTACGGCGCTCGCAACTGCGTAAGGTCATATAAGCGCTCTAATCTTCTGGCGCTCATAGGACCTTATATAAGTTATATAAGTACATAGAGTTTTCTTCTTAGTTGGGACATGTGTTGCTTAATAGACAGTCTTTTATTATAAATCTATTTTGCATCTCCACTCAACATTTCCAGGTAATAGAGGCTGGAAAAAGTTAGTAAAATGAGTGTTATTATCTTTATCATTATTTATGATTGCCTTTGTCTTCTCACCACAGACACGTGCCCTGCTGGCTATGAGGTGAACGACTCGCAAGATGGCTGTGTCGCTTGTCCCCGTGGCACGTACAAAAATAGCAGCATGCCGTTTGGCATGTGCATGAACTGTTCAGATTCAATGTTCACAACAGTAGGAGAGACCAGCACATCTGCCGATCAATGTAACATAAGTAAGTCACCAATCTTGCCAGGATTCTTACATCAGTAAGCCAGTTTTAGTTTCAGTAAGATTTTACGGCATTTGCAACACAATGAAACATATAAGTGCCGAAGATTAGAGGTGTTACAAGAGAGATACAAACACAAAAAAGAAGGAGATCGGAGGAGTTAAGGATGATAGGTGTTCGACAGGAAAGAAGGAGCAAACCACACCAGAGCACCCGCCAACCACCTACTAAATAAATCCCCAATGTTGTCTTTCATAAGTAGGTCACAAATTAAATATTATCAGGGTTCTTTCAGTGTAACATCAGTAAATCGCCCACACTATCAGGAGTCACTTTATATATATGTAAGAAGCCCTTGTTACCAATTGTCATCCAGTGTAAACATAGTGTGTCACCATAGTTATCAGGATTCACTTGATATAAAGCATAAATATATGTAAATCCCCACTGTTTTCAGGAATCATAAACAGATTTATACCATTGTTATTAAGAACCATTTACAGCTTTATGTAAATTGCTGTAGTTATCAGGAATTATAAACAGATTTAAGTAAGTTGCCATTGTTTTCAGGCTTCATTAACTTGTGAAAGTTGTCATTTTTTTCGGGACTCTTTGAGATATTTGCACCCTGTGCAGACCGTACGCAAAGTGTAAAGGGCTTTGCTGAAATGGACGTACTATATTCAAGGCAACTGAATTTTTTAAAACCCTTAAATAGGAAGAAGAGTCTAGGTAGCGCCGAAGATAAACACATTGTGGTACTCTCACCATCCTCAGAGGTTTGCTCGAAGGGTTATATCTTGTCTGCGAGCAACCAGGACTGCATCCCCTGTGGCCTTGACACTTACCAGGACGTAGACCTCCCTGTGCCCTCTACTGAATGCCAAACGTGTAAAAATGGCAAAGGAACAGTCTCAAAGGCAAGCACTGCACCAGATGACTGCAAAGGTAATTTTTTTGTTCTGCCATCATTTTTTAAAATACAGTAAATGCAGTTTTTACAATTTTACAGCAGAGTCAATGTGTGCTGTAGATCTGGCTCGTTATGAATGAATGAATAACTGGAGAGCGAAAAAAAAACAACCCACCACTGATTATTGTTACCAAAAGAAAAGCCAAGCTTTTTGCCTACATCCCAAGTCAATATTTTTAAGAATACAATTTTGATAATAACTACCTTGTTATCTTTAAAGCAAATGTTGTTTTGTTGGCATAACATTCAGGTTTTTTTTGGCTCTCCTGTAAAATTGTTAAAACTGTACACGCTGTATTTCTAAAAATTATGGCAGTATTGTTATGTATTAGATCTACAGATACATCCGACAATTTTGATTAATAATGGACAAGAAGAAAAAAGGGGGCTGTTCTCCTGATTTGTGTAATTATTCTGTTTAATGGCTCTCTGATCTCCACTAAAAATAGTGTATCACGAACTGTTAATTACTAAAGTAAGGTATGATTTTTGCATTGGCTGTGGGCAAGAATCTTTTTGACTGGCCAGCTTCAAATCTAAGATAAGAAACAAATTTATTGTCTTAGATGTAAGTTCTATACACTGGTTGCTTCTACTTGACCAGAAATGTTTTTTTTTGTAAAGTCACTTCTGCGTGGCCCAGATGTTTTTTGCAGACATGAAAACAATTTTTTTTAAGCTGCTTTATGTTTGAAGTTTAAGAAGATAACATGTAGAATATTTTTTCCTGAGATAATTGGATCTATCACTGTAAAATTACCGACCTGAATTTGAGATCGACGGTAAAATTACCCACCTGGATTTGAGATTGGTGGCAGCCTTTGAGGGAAATATATAAGAACAGGCCTGGAGGGATTAGAATTCGTAATGGAAATAAACATGACTGCGCTTGGGAGAAATTAGAATTCGGTTTTTTGTTTTGTTTTAGTAAGTCATGTTTTACGGCGCTCACAACTGAATAAGGTCATATGAACGCTATACGGGAAATGGAAATGACTGGGGCAGGAAAGGTGTTAAAAAGTCACCACCTCAGTGCTTTCTTGTGGTATCTCCATTTTTTTTTAACAGTGAAAAATATGACTTCTTCTTAAGCTTACTCTTTGTTATGAACTGTTTTCACTATTGTTAAATTAACAATGGAGATACCAAAAGAAAGCACTGAGGTGGCAAAGTCCTTAACCCTATCCGTATGCCCTGGGGTCATTTTGTACCCCAGAGGTTGTATTCTTCACATTTTAGAATACTTCTAGAGTGAAGATCTCTTTGAATCTTTCAGTATTTCTCAAAAAAATCATTTTGACAGACTGCTAGCAAAGCGTTGGAATCGGATTAACAAGCAAATTTCCTCTTTGGAAAGTGGTGGCACAGAGTTCCCCACACCATATGGAAACGATAGTAAAACACGACGTAGGGATAGGGTTAATTTTGATTTATGTCAACACATCTGTTTGTGAACACCGCGTCATACTGTTATGTCTCCCGACAGTTTTCTGCTCGGCCGGCCAGGGATTCAATTCGACAACGAGTTCGTGTGAGAACTGCCAGCGGGGATACTGGAACAACGGAAACTCAAGTCTGAGATTTGAAAGCTGTCAGTCCTGTCCTGAAGACTTCACCACAGAGGTTTTGGAGAATGCCACAGACATTGCGAACTGCTCGCTACGTAAGAATAGGTCGCTTTTAAGGACAAGTGGGCTAACCCAGATTTTGGGTGTTTCCAGAAATCTTGACCCACACTAAAAGTGGGTATTGCCCTATCTATAGGAGAAGTTTGGTTTCATTGGTGTGTATATTTGTTTGGTTATAGAGAAAACTCTTCTTGTCTTTTAAAGAAACTGAACAAGGGGCAAAAACTTTACCTTCGATTATCTCAAAACAGCATTTTTCAGGATAACCCCCTTGTGCTTAAAAGCGACCAGTTACATCAGCATGATCATATGACATGAAGACTCATAATTATAAATTATTTCACCGCACTGTTGTTTTTGGATGCATATTATGTTTTGTTGTGGTCAACACAAAGGAATGTTATCCCTCTCCCAGTGCTGTGTGTGAATGTGTGTATGCAAGTGTGTGTGTGTGTGTGTGTGTGTGTGTGTGTGTGTGTGTGTGTGTGTGTGAGTGAGTGTGTGTGTGAGTCTGTGTGCATGTCTGTGTGTGTGTGTGTACATGTGTGTGTGTGTGTCTGTGTCTGTGTATGTGTGTGTGTGCGCGTATGCATGTCTATATGTGTGTGTGTGTGTGTGTGTGTGTGTGTGTGTGTGTGTGTGTGTGTGTGTGTGTGTGTTTGTGTGTGTGACCATCACATTAAGCCACAGTTTTATCTGTGCCTCCATCTTCTTTTGTTCTTCAAAGTGATACCTTCTTAAGTGACAGTTATCTTTATTTTTCTATCTGTTGTCATCTTTGATCTGGCTTCTACATTTACTTCGTTTATGTTATCGAAAAGCGTGTCTAAAGTATCCCCCTTGTGGGTGGTTGGTGGGTGCTCTGGTGTGGTTTGCTCCTTCTTTCCTATCAAACATCTATTGTTCTGATCTCTCCTCCTCCTTTTTTCTGTTTGTTACTCTCTTGTAACACCTCTAATCTTCGGAACTTACATGACCTTATTGTGTCGCTAGTGCCATAAAACTCATACCTAAACTTAACTAAAGAATCCTCCTGATTGCATATCCAAATGTTTTTCAGGCGACTGTCCACCGGGGTCTTTCTTCGACACAAACAATGACGATGATTGTACGCTTTGTCCTGTTGGTTCCTACCAGCCCCTGCCAAGACAACGGGGTTGTATGCAGTGCCCAATAAACAAAAACACCAGTGGGGATGGAGCAGTGAACGCCAACGAATGCACAGGTGACACCCTCTTTTGCTTTCCCCTTTTCATCCTTTCATAATTCATTTATTTACTCCTGTCACCAGAGTTGTGGAGGGGGGGGGGGGGAGGACTGTGCTGGCTCAGTGGCTGGTGTGATTTGGCCCTCAAATAATGTCAAGCAACATATATAGATGATACAGTGTTTACATGGATGGTCTTTAAGATGTGTTCTTGAGTAAGGCACACTGTTCTAACTCCCCCCCACCCTCCCTAGAAAAAAAAACAATCCCCCCCCCCCCCACCCCACACCCCCCAAAAAAAGCGAACAGTTGGCTGTTTTGCAATGTTCGTATTTTCTGTATTGTGATATTGTGTCTTTTATGTCGGTGATGCTAATTTTCAATCGGTTCATCATAAATGCACTGCACATGCCAATGAGTCTAAATTTCCTCACTGGAGCCTACAAGAGCGATACTTTTTTCTCCGCTTTGAGCTTCGGTCCATGTTGTCAATGTCCACTTCAGCTCTGGCACTTGATGATAATAAATACTAATGGGTCTGACCATTGCTCTTCTAGTCTTTTGTCAAGCGGGACAAGAGGAGAGGATGGAAAACTGCACCAGCTGCAAGGAGGACTTCTTCAAGGAACTGCCCGGGTTTGGACCATGCACTGCATGCACCGGAGACTACACGTCGACCGAGGATGATAGATCAGCCTGCAACTCGTGTAAGAAAATTTGCTACTCAATATTGAAATAAAACCTGTGTTCTTATGATCAGAAATTGTGTGAAACAGACTTGCGTTGTTATGATCTGAAATTGTGTAAAACAGTCTGTGTTCTTAAGATCAGAAATTGTATGAAACTGTCTTCTTAAGATCAGAAATTGTGTGAAATTGTGTTCTTATGATCAGAAATTGTATGAAACTGTCTTCTTATGATTAGAAATTGTATGAAACAGTCTGTGTTCTTATGATAAGAAATTGAGATAAAACAGTGTGTGTTGTTATTATCAGAAATTGTGTAAAACAGTCTGTCTTCTTACGATCAGAAATTGTGAAACTGTGTTCTTATGATCAGAAATTGTGAAAAACAGTCTGTGTTGTTATAATCAGAAATTATGTGAAACAGTCTGTGTTTTTATGAGATGCTTCAGTTGTCAAGAGAGTAGAGTTAATATCTTCTTGAAATACATAATACAAGAGCTAGTTCAGGTTTTTTTTAAATTCGTAAATTTTGCATTTTCTTATACATGATCCTCATGCTGCCTGTTTTTTTATGGGGTTTTTTTTTACCTGGTCCCTGTTTGATTTATCACATACTCAATTCCAATCTTTATAAATTTCATTGAACTGTTGTACCCTTTTACTGAATGATGTATGTTTTCTAAATAAGACTGATCTTTTTCTATGGCAGTGTTCTGTGACTATGGGAGAGGATACAGCAATGGCTCTTGTCAGACCTGCGCTCAGGGCTTCTTCAAGGATTCTCGAGGAAACTTTTCTTGCCAACAGTGTCCTGGAAATACAACCACCATTGGAGAGGGAAGCAGATCTGATAGTGATTGTTCGCAAGGTGGGTCACCTAAGCTTGAGGAGGCAGCTCACTCCCCCCCCCCCTCTCATAACCCCGTCCCTCCCAACCCTCATACATACAAATACATAAACACACACACACACACACACACACACACACACACACACACACACATGCACACACACACACACACACACACACACACACACACACACACACACACAAACACATACACACACATCCATTCGTTAAGAAAGATGAAACAATGAAATATATATACACCTCTGCTTTAGCCATTGTTACAAATATTCAAGCAAATTATTTTACTTGTTGAACATGTACTTGTATGTCATGCACACAAAGAAATACAATCAAGATTGTTGGAGAAAGCCACCCAATGTCAAGGAAAATAGTAGCCATCTTAGACAAGTGGACATCTTACATGTAACGTTCAACTGTGTATGTGAAGTTAACCTGGATGCATTTTTCGATGACATTATGTCCCCCTGAAATCAAACACCTGGAAAATATCTCTGAAGGATTTCAACATAATTCCATCGACATGGGCGAGCCTTGCTCCCAACAGACCCAGCTGGAAAGCAGCAGTTTAAGTGGGCAGTAAATCATATAAGGCTTCATGAATAAGAACTAAGGGAACCAAGAGACAAACCGGCAAGCTGCGCACATCCTTAAGTGGAAGTGGAGCCTTTAAATGTTCAAAATGTGGCAAACTTTTGTCTGCCAGAATTGATCTCATCAGCCTCAGCAGAAGCCACAAGTCATCGTAATCTTTAATTCTTCAAATTCTTCTATTTCGCTGGAGAAATATTCTCCTGTGTGGATGTATTGGTCATTGTCAAACATTGACGGACGAGCTGATAATTATTATTGTGTCCCAGATGTGTCCCAATATCCTGAAACAAACTGCGAGGAGATATTTCTAACTCTCCTGCAGCATGCTGTTTTTCTTTTAACCCTAGGCAGGCTGTTTTGTTGTCTAGGCATGTTAATCTTTCCAGCCTGTCATTACTGATCTATCCAGCAGAGCAGAAACACAGTCTTTCTAATTTGGACATGGTAATTTACGTCTTTTGTATCCAAACTTTGTTAAGATCAATTTTCTGTCATTTGTTTAGTGAAATTTAATACTTCCAAATATTAATTCAATTAAAGAGAAAGAGATCCCAGGGTGTGATCTCATGATAGTTCTTTAGAAATGCTTTAACGATATAGCCTGACACTTCGTGTTTCTTCATTCTGTTCACTTTTCGTGTTTCTGGCTTTTTGTCAGTGTTCAGCTGATTTTTAAAAACAGCTGTATTTTAATCTTGCGTGCTGTATTTCAGTCTTCTGTGTACCTGGTTTCTACTCTCCGGACAATGTTACTTGTGCCCCGTGTCCCATGGCTTCCTACAAGAATGTGAGTGGGAACCATGAGTGTACCGCATGTGAAGACAGAATCACCACAGCGGGCATTGCAAGCACCAAAGCATCGGACTGCTATCTCAGTACGTGTACATTAACGTGCAAACAGTGTCAGTGTTCCTTTTAGTTTAGTTTTAGTAAGGTTTTACAGCGCTCGTAACTGCATAAGGTCATATGAGTGCCAAGGGGTTGATGTCAACAGAGAAGTACGCACAGGGAATCAGACTTACTCTGCTCACCTGTCTAGCCTCAACAGCACAAAAGACTATCAAGGCACCTCGGAAATAACAGTTCACAAGAGAGTGACAAACATAAAAGAAGTAGTGGAAAAAGGATGATAGCAAGGATGGGGAAAGAAAAAGCAGCAGTTTCCCCTATGTTGTTCCTGCATAGTATGAGCGTGACACTGATAAATTGGCCCATTTACAATTCTACCGTGCATAAGAACATGTTGATATCCCCCCTTTGGGAATGGCCTAAAGACACTTCAGTCACTGCCCTGGGGGGATCAGTTTTCTTTATTGCTTGACTGTAAGTGACAGGGTGAGATGCAAAACCCGCTAAGCGACATTTGGAAAAAAAATTAAATGGAGATTTTTCTCTCTAGTAGCCCCACTAATCTTTGGTACTTGTATGACCTACATGTATTTGCGTCACAAGTGCCTTAAAACTCTTTCTAAAACTAAAGAAGTGGAGTGAGAGGTGAGTTAAAGCTCACAAATAAATGTTAAGATATGTCAGCGATTTTGCTGATAGGTGGCTGGTGGTGGGGGTATGTTTGTGAGCTAGATGCAATAACCCTAGTGCAGGGTTGTCAAAATGTGAGCTTCCAAGGAAGTTAAGATTGTTTCAGAATGCTCTCAGTCTGCTGGGGTAATAGTATAGATTGTGAAGTGCATAGAGCTTGTTACCATGTGGGAATTTGCTTTGTGCAAATGCTATGTATTATCATATTATGTTTTATTATGTATTATTGTTATTATGTATTATTGTTATTATTATTATTGTTATTATTATTATTATTATTATTATAAATTATTATTCTTATTATCATTATATTATTATTATTATTATTATTATTATTATTATTATTATTATTATTATTATTATTATGTGTTGTTAAGTCGCTGCAACTTCTCAGTTATTTTAGGTTTGGGTTACCCTTGTCATTATTACCCAAATGTCTGCAGTTGTGCCTTATCTAATTATTTTGGTTGTTGAAATGGTTAAATAAAACATGTCTGATCACGGTGTACTATTCTTTGTTGAGAAGGTTAGTGAGACGCAGAGAAAATTTAATGTGGAAAGGAATAATTACTCTGAGAATGGAAGTTTGTGGTAAATTTTTGTCATATCTGTTTGATTGATTTTATTAATGTTTACTTTTAGTGAATGATTAAATCAATTTCTTAAAGTTGTGTTGAATATGTAGATGGTTTTATCCCACTGTTACCTTATTATATGTACTATCATCCCTTTTGATTCACAATTCTCCTTTAAACCCAACACAGAAATCTGTGAAATTGGACAGGCGAGGAGCGACAGTAATGTGTGTGAAGAATGTGAAATAGCTTATTACCAGGATGAAGAAGGCCAAGAAGCTTGCAAGAAGTGCCCGAATGACACAACAACTCTACAGAAGGGTTCTACAGTGGAGACCGATTGCCGTGGTAACACTTACAGTTTTATTTATTGTTTAGCTTTAATTTGCAAATAGTGTGACTAAAATCAGAACATGAGTGGTATTGATATCTAAACAAAACTGTGTTAAATCTGTTGTGGGTTTTTTTTGTCATAGTATGAAAGGAAAAAACGTTAGTTTTACATTGTTTTCACATATCCTGGTTGTTTTTCATCTTTGTAAATGAAAAGCTTGAGTGGAAAGTGTGAAACCTTAGAGTATTTTTGCTGTATATGTAGGATCTGCCTTTGAACAGTAAATACAATAGACTACATGTCCCCAACCTTGTCTCACAACCCTCTAAGTGTAGGGTCTACTATTTAAGCTTAGTTGTAGCAACGATGTCTTAATCATACAGCACATTCTATACCTACATGTACCTTGAAGAATCGACTTCAGAGTATAAACCTTCTTTTTTGTATTCAGCAACCAATTTTAGTGAAATGAGCATACAGCTCACTACTTGTAAAACATTTAAGAATTCAGACTTGTTTGTTTGTGACTTTATATCTTGTTCAGTCTCTGTTAATTTTTTTGTGGGTGGACTACAACTTTTTTCACTGACCAAAAATGTCTGTGAAGTAGGTTTGGGAATCGGATAACTGTTTGGATTTTCTTGTTCTGGGTAGCTGTCATAAGAGCCCTGACCTCCTGAGGCTACCGTGCCCCTCTGCCTTAGCGCCTGAGCGACATATTACTGACATTCATGTATTTGATCGTCAGAATCACATTCCAAATCCCACTCAGGGTAGTCCTTGTCATCACCAGCATCTAATTCAGATAGATCTGTTTAAAAGATCAACGCTGTCTTGTATAGTAAACACTGTTTTCCGTACACATTTTTTCTCAGGCAGGACGGATTAGGGATGGGGTTTCGCTCACTGGTGTACCAGTGGCTAGGGATATGGACAGTTTTACCCGCCACTAGTGTACGGGGGGGGGGGGCAGGGTTGAAAGGGTTAATCGTGGCCATTAAACACTTTGCGGTCACTTGGCGCATTATTGCACCAGTGAAAATTATCCGTTTCAGTACTGCGCCAGGCCCGAGAAGTCTGTTGAAGTCTCTCCTCTCTTGGCTGGGTGACCAGGTGGGGTATTTCTTTCCCCGTGGTTTTATGCACCCTGCATAATTTTGCAAAATTTGATCATTTTTTTCATAATTTCTGATTATTTTCTTTTATCATTCTTTGTTAAAATTAACAGAATCGCATAATTTCACATTTTTGGGCTCCGTTTGCATAATTTCAAAATTTTTCGTGAATAAAACGACGGAGACAGATATTTGGTACTGCTGGCTGTGTGACTGCAAAGTGTTGTTCCAGTAGAATCTTGATTCTATCCGTTTTGTTCCTCTGTTCCTCAACAGTTGTCTGTGATCCTGGCTACTTCAGAAACGACTCTATCAACGAATGCATGCCGTGCCCTATCGGACAATTTCAAGGCTCTAAGGGTTCCAACTCCTGTATTCCGTGTGGAGAGAATCAGACAACCGACCAGGAGGCTTCTGCCACAGACTCAGATTGTCGAGGTATGCGATTTGTTGTGTCCAAGCACAGTTTGTAGGAAGTTGGCAGGTGTTCTGGTGTGGTTTACTTCTTCTTTCCTATCAAACATCTATCGTCCTTATCTCCCCTTCTTTTTTTTCTTTTTTTTGTTTGTTAAATCTTGTAACACCTCTTATCTTCTGGCGCTCATAATATGACCTTATGCAGTTAGGAGTGCCCTAAAACCTCTAATAAAACTAAACAAGCACAGTTTCCCGCTACACGTTTGAAGTGTGCTGTTGTTGAGGTCACATTGGCCCTGGTGTAGTCTTCACACAGCTGTTTTAGGGTAGAGGGAAGGGGTTGGGAGGGGAGGGGAGAGGGAAGGGGGGAGAAGAGAGAAAGGAAGGAGGAGAAAGGGAGAGTGGAGGAGGGTGTAGGAGAAGGGTGGAAGGTGAGGAGGAGGAGAGGGTGGAGGAGGAGGAGGAGAGGGTGGAGGGGGAGGAGTTGGAATGGGAGAGGGAGGGGGAGGGGAGGAGGAGGAGGAGGGTGGAGAGAGAGAGAGAGAGAGAAAGATAGAGAGAGAGAGAGACAGAGAGAGAGAGACAGAGAGAGAGAGAGAGAAGAAGAATTTGAAGATAAGCATTTTAGCACTCGCCAAAAAGAACAACGACGAAACATGATCGTCATGAAGTCCCTGATATCAGAGATGTGATGATGTTCCCTTCTTCTTTCTGCCTCTCTTCGTTTGATGTTTATGTCAGCAACCTTGCTTGTCTTTATTTCTTTTCTTTTTTTGTTTTGTTTTTACTGATGTTTGTGGCATTGTGGTGGAGCACTTTGTTCTTACACTGGAGACATAAGTTTCATTCTAGAGGGGAGATCGATGAAGCTTTCTTATCCTGTGTCTCCATCCATGTGCTCGGATACTGTATCCTACAAAGCTTGAATTAATTTGGTCACTTTTAAGCACAAGGGGGCAATCCCGAAAAATTCTGTTTTGAGAAAATCAAAGGTAAACTTTCTGCCCCTTGTTCAGTTTCCTTAAAAGGCAATGAGAGTTTTCTCTATAACCAAACAAATATGCACACTAATGAAACCAAACTTTTCCTATAGGTAGGGTAATGCCCAATTTTGGTGTAGGTCAAGATTTCTGGATACCCCCGAAATCTGGGTTAGCTCGCTTGTCCTTAAAAGCGACCATTTCTAACAGACAAAGACACCCCCTCCTCCCCTACTCCCATCCCTCTTTCACAAATTGGTTTAAATTGTGATACTTACTTACTTACGTACTCTACCCGTCCTCTTATGCTTCTAGGGCATCGAGAGGAGAAAGAACTTTTTGTCTCTAGCAAGTTTGATGGCCTGGCTGGGTGGAATGTTGTATGTTTTAAAATTGTGATGAGAGCTTAAAATACTGGACAATTGTGTACATTCAAGGTGGAGCCAGAAACTCTCCGGGCCTTTTTTTTCTTACCGCAGTCCTTGTTATCGATCTTGTTCTTGCTCTTTATTAAAATGCTATTTGTGAGGCCTGCTGACAAAATGAGTTACTTCTCGCAATCCAGAAATGGAGGTATTGGCAAAAAATCGACACTACTTTCAAATTTGCTGATTTTCTATTGATGCCGTATTCTTTAAAGTATCTATAATATGCCTTTTGTTATTTCATACTTATACAATGTAAAAACTTTACTTATAAGCGTGATGTATTTATTTCCAAAAGGTTTAAATCTGAGAAGTAACCCATTTTGTCAGCACACTTCACATCTGATTTTTTTTATTAATGGGTTTCAGTTATCTATCTGACATCTGCCTTTCTTAATCTTTTATCTTTTATATTTGTAGATGTTTACCCTTTATATTTCAATCATCGCTTTAAATTTTTTATTTGATTTTTTCACGCTACTGGATCGCTAACAACAACATTTGATATTTTCCAGTGACATGCCCTGTGGGATATTTCCGAGAGAACAGTGCCACATGCAAGCCTTGCGCAGTAGGAGATTATCAGCCCTCATTTGATCAAGAAAGCTGCCTTTCATGTGGACTCATAAGTGGGCGGCCTGCCAGTACTTTCAATATGGGGTCCGAAAGTCAATCTGATTGCTTCCGTAAGATTTCAATACTGTTTGTTTTATATAAAACAATATATTCATAGTATATAGTTTGATACTTTTGATTTTGGGGCAAGATGCAGTTTTTCTGACATCTTTTGATATACGAAAGCTCCACTCTTAAATATTTTTTATCTTCAGAGTTTCAGGGTTTGAACACATAATCATACACATACACCCCCCCCCCCCTCCCCTTGCACATTTTACCCTTTGCAAACAACCCTTGTCTTATGTATAGATGTATATGAGGGGGAATTATTTTCCGCATTTTGACAGAATTTTTTCCAGATCTTACTAAACATGTAATAGGGGATACACACAAAATAATCATAAAATGGCTGGAACAGTGAAAGTGAAAGAGGAGGTTGTTTAAACATTTATCTAACACTTCCAAGTGAAAACAAATCAATTTGGATTCGTAAGAAATTACATTAGCGGCATGTACCCTGTGATCTGACCTGACACTGGGACCATCCACTGGGAGACTAGGCGAGTTTCACTGGATGCTCGTATCATCCACTTTGGGATTAAAGAATTAAAGCTCCTCAAATGTTTTTGGAGGGTCTTCTGAGTATGCAAAGATCATTTTTCTATTGAAAATGCGTTATATTCTCTGTTTACTTGTGTTAATCCTTACAGACTTGCCCATCAAAACAGGATTTGCGAATAATAATGAGAAGAAAACCTAAGACTGTTTGTTGGTGTCTACTATGAATAGCTTGAATTTATTGAAAGCAGAAAAATGTGTGTGAAGGGTGGGGGTGTGGGGGGGGGGGGGGGGGGGCGTTGGGTAATTTGGCTAACACCCATCATTTTGACTTGCTGCATAGATAGAGCCTGTATTTTTATTTTGAAGGAGTTGGCAGATAAAATATTTTATGAGCCATTATAAGCCAATTTCCTCTACATGAATTAAAGCAGTGGAATTTTATTTTTATTCAATTATTTCTTTAATTTTTTTTCCAGCTAAATGTGAAGCAGGAAAATACTTGATAAGGGATTCACGGACTTGTCAAGAATGTGCCGTGGGTACATACAAAAGTTTCGAGAATCTCGACACAAAATGCCAGCCGTGTGGAAACCTAACCACAGCCTCCACCGGTGCTACAGGGCCAGATTTCTGTCAGTTTGGTAAGCTCATCGTCTGTTGCTGGAATTTTACAATCAAGAATGTGTATTGTTCAGACCTGCCACTCATCTCAATTTAACACTTTAATGTCACATCTCGCCGATTGGCGATGTTTACCATCCCGTTTCTTTGGATTTTCTCCTCAATGCTGTTGCCTTTGATGGCAAGGGTTTTTACTGTATGAGCCTTGTGATGGCAAACTGTTCATCAGGAAAATCATATTTTTTGGCCCAAATCTCAAACATCCCGATTTCTATGGCGTGTGTTCCGATTTTTTTTTGTTCTGTGTGTTGCTCCGGGCTTTTCTAAAAACTTTCTCTGCCTTCATATATTTGGAAAATTTTTAAGTCAGCTTGGCAGTCCCCAAGGAGATTTGTCGTTGATCCTGATATTTTTCTCCAGATCCCGATATTTTTCCCCTTGAGATCCTGATTTTTAGATTTCATAGAGGCAGGTCTGTATTGTTTCATCTAAACAAACTAAAATCTCCAATGTGGTTTGTTGAGATTTAGTCATTTTGAAGTCGTAATGAGTATGGCTTTTAGGGTTATTTGTTATATATGTATTTTTACTGAAATGAAAGAAATGTGACAGGTAGGAAAGGAAACATTTGAATAGTGTATATTTATAGTTAGGGATTCTAGTGGTCAAAAGGTATGATGTTCACCTCTCAGTCGAAAAAGTCCTGGAATCAAAACCGGCCAGCAATGACAAGAATTTAGTTCCCTAAAATTTCTATGCCCTCCTTATCTGCTCTCTAGTTCTGTTCATTCATCAGCCTGTCTCTCAAACCTTACCTCCCCACTCAACCCCCCACCCCCACCCTTCACCCACATGATTGTCTTATACCAGTGGCCGTTACAGCGAGTTTGACTGACTGTATTTGTGTCATTCTGTCCAGCTTTTTCGCGACCCCAGTCCATTTTTAATACCAGTGAAAACAGTTCATAACAAAGAGGGAGCTTAAGAAGATGACACATTTTCACTGTTTAAAAAATGGAGATACGGCTAGAAAGCACTGAGGTCACGATTTGTGGATGAGGTCTACTGTATTTGTGTCATTCTGTTCAGCTATTGGTGGACGAGGTTGACTGTATTTGTGTCATTCTGTGCTGATAAACAGATGATTGTTTTATACAAGTGGCCATTAGAGCAAGTTCGACTGTATGTGTATCATTCTGTGCTGATATTTGGGACCGATCTTAACCATATTTGTATCATTCTCTGCTGATATTTGGGACCAAGCTTAACCATATTTGTGTCATTCTGTACTGATATTTGTGGATGAGGTTGACAGTATTTGTGATATTCTTTGCAGCTGTTTGTGACCGGGGTCACTACCGTCCATCTGGATCGGAGACGTGCAGCCCATGTCCTGAAGGAACGTACAGGAACGACACTACACTCCGCAATGCTACCATGTGCATGAACTGCCCGGGCGGGTTCACGACCCTCATCACTGGAGCCACTGATCCAGATCGCTATTGTATTGGTAAGACTTGAATAAGAGTTTTATTACAGCACTTGCAACACATTAAGGTCATATAAGTGTCGGAGATTAGATTTTTTGTTTTATTAAGAGTTTTACAGCGCTCGCAACTGCATAAGGTCATATGAGCGTGGGAAGATTAGATGTGTCACAAGAGAGAAACAAACACAAATAAGAAGGAGGAGAGATTAGGACAATTGATGTTTGATAGAGGAAGAAAGAGCAAGCCACACCAGAGTACCCACCGACCACTCACGTGGTAAGACTTCAAAAGGGTTTGGTTTTTTTATTTAACATGTGTGTCACAACGCAGTGGAATCAGGCAATCGTCAATTTTTGGTATCAAGAGTTATTGATATCATCTTAAATCATGTTCATTTCTCTTACTTTTGATGAAAAGAACTCCCAGATATCTTGAATAGAAAATGAGTTATTTGCATTTAAAGGAGGTAGACGTACAGATAGGGTTAAAGAGTTATCTGAGTCACTATTTCGGTTGATTTATTCCATATTCTATATATAACTACACAGTGGAGTGCGGAAATGGTCTCGAGTTCAACATTTCGATGAGTGGGCAGCCGGGCGCCAACGAGACCAGCAGTGCCTGTATACCATGTCCGGTGGGACAGTTCAGGGATGCCAGCACCTCCAAAGTGAGTTGTTTTTGTAAAGGTTTTTTTTTTCTTTTTGATTCAAGCGCCTCCAAAGCAGGCCCGGTTCGCCCATTGAGCATGGTCGTGCAGTGCCGCCCCAAATTTGTTAATGTTCTATCTCGTAAAACACCCACAATAATAAAATAAAAGAAGCCAGAAACAAACACTAGCCGAATATTATATATAAACAAGGTCCTCACTAGCGCTATAACTGTCATTTCTGTGTCTATATTAGCGCTGTAAAACATCTACTATGCCATGCCAAAGTCCACACGCTTT
>NW_004797827.1:217925-230765 GCF_000002075.1 Aplysia californica
TGACAGTGGTTGCTGTTGTGGTCGTAACTTCATGTAACAACAGATTGCCAGTAGTCACGAAGATACGGGAAATCTTTTTGCAGCTCATCGCTACCAAAAGACAGAGTGTGAACGGTCTGTGCCCTGACCCTCAGTGTTCCAACGTCATTGTAGACACCTCGAACATTTGTCCCAGTTCTCGGAGGAAACGGCGTTCGGCAGGCAATGAAGTCGATGTGACAGTGACTGTCAATAATGTGGAGTAAGTGCAGAATTGGTCGCTTTTAAGCAAAAGGGGTAGCTATCCCAGAAAATGCTGTTTTGAGAAAATAGAAGGTAAAGTTCTTACCCCTTGTTCAGTTTCTTTAAAAGACGTGGAGATTTTTCTCTGTAACCAAACAAATATATATACACACCAATGAAACCAAACTTCTCCTATAGGTAGGGCAATGCCCACTTTTGGTGTAGGCAAAGATTTCTGGAAACCCCCCGAAATCTGGGTTAGCTGGCTTGTCCTTAAAACCAAGCAATGCTGGTTGTTAGTTTATGGTTTACGCTAGAGCAGGGCGAAGAGTCGATTCCCACAATTAATACTACGGAAGGCCGTCTCCTTTTTACGTAAACCAACGGTTGCCATTTACTTTTACTTTTATCATTAAAATCTTCTTCATTTTTTTAAAGAATTTATTTTTCAAAAATAGACGTCAATGCATCGTAGTAGTGTTCCGAAATCAAGGTTATCTAAAATCCTGAAGATGTGCGGAGCCAACCAGGTAACCACTGGAAAAAATCACATAAGTAACAAGTAAGTAATTGGGTTCGGAGTCGATTCCTACGATGCCTCCTAGCTTTCAATAATCGGGAACCTAGCCGCCCAGTACTAGTTTACGTAGAAATGTCATGAGTAGTCTTACGAGTGATTTAATTATTGTGGTTGTGTTCTAATTTGCGTACTTACACGAGTAGACTTACGAGTGATTTAATTATTGTTGTAGTGTTCTAAATTAGGTAGGCTACTTTTAAAAAAACTTTTTTTCTTCTCTTGCTGGTATAATGAATGAGAAACACAGTTATACGACAATTCGCTGTCTCAGAATTACAAAGTTCTATCTGCTCAGTACCTAGTTTTTGAGAAATCTGATGTCAAAAGTTTTGAGTTTCACCTCATGTCAAGCTTTTTTTAATGCAATTCTTTGAATATCTCTATAACAACTCCGAATAATCTTACGATTTTGATAGAGCAGATAGAATATTTGCTTTCTGACTTCATGATCGTAATAATAGATCTTTGTAATTCCGAGGTAGCGAAATGTTTGTTGTTATTTTTTTTTCACATTTTTTCCTTCTGTTTCGTAGCTCGTTGCTCCAAGACAGTGTGCAAAATACTGCCCGTACAGCCAAGGCTGTTGTGGAAGAGGCTGTCTACGACCTGACCGGAGTCCAGGAGGATTTGGTACGACCTATTGGTTTTGGCTGCACATACATAATATGTGAGGCATCGTGGTGAAATCAGGCGCTCGTCAAAAAAGGGAAATCAAAGACATTGGCTTTTTTCAGACTGTAGGGCAATTGCAATTTTTTCTCTAACGTTCTTTTTTTGGTTCAACACTTTTTGTGTCCATTTAAAAACACATTTCTCTGTAGATTTTACGGAAAAGTATTGATTAAAGGCACAAAAAATGTCAAATTTCAGTTTCCAAAGACTCTCAAGCTATGGAAATTACACAATTTTGGAGGCCATTTTCTCGCTAATTTCAGCTCTGAAACCAGGCTACCGCGCCCTGCCCTCCTTCAATTGCTAATATCTCGACTTTTATTGAAAATAGATGGATACTTTTTTCACCAAAAGCAGGGCAAATGAACAGGCTTAAAGATGATACAAATAACCCCACCCTATATGCCTGAAAATTGACAAGCGCCCGACTCCACCACGTCACAACACAATTGCATGTAAATGTTTTTACACCACTATCGGCACAATTAAGATCATTTCAGACATGTGCTTCTGACCCTGCATGTCAGGGCCAACCTAGAGGGATACAACATCCCAGAAGAAAAACCGAGATACTCTATAAAAATTTTGTCTGCACTTGGGGAATTAGACTGAGGTCTTCTGTGTGTGACAATGAAGCGCCTAAATATGGCTACACCACAGACCGAAACTATCCAAGTTGGCCACCCGTTGTGAAAGAGAAAAGTGGATGTCTTGGACAAGCGGATGTCTTAGACAATGTCGTTATTATATATATGCAGAAAAATGTGATGGAGGAAATGGGAAGTGATCATTTGTGTGGGTGACTGTCTTTGACAGGTGGCTGTTAAAGCAGTTTTGACTTGAATTTTTGTTTCTTTAACTCCTTATCTCCGGCTAGCAACTCCCACTGAAACCACTGTACCGGTGAGATGCTGGCAGCGTCTCGGGCACAATCTTTTATGATGACTTTGGCATCAAATTACATTTCAGAAATTGCCAAAATCAGGTCTCTTTTACAGGGACTTCATTCATTAGATGAAGAACTATCAAAAAAGGTTCACTTGTTTTGATTTAATTACCTATTTTATGACGTTTGTGTCATTTTTAGATTTAGTACCAAAAAAGGGCCTCTGGTTTACCCCTTTACCCCTCTCAGAGAGAAAGAGTTAAATCAAATGAGCATATGTGAGGCATCCTGGTGGAATCAGGCTCTCGTCAATTTCTGGGCATTTAGAGTTATTGGTATCATCGTAAAGCTTGTTCACTTGTCTTTATTTGGATAAAAAAATATCCATTTATCTTGAATACAAGTCGAGATATTTGCAAATGAAGAAGGTGGGGGTCACTTGTTTTCATGAAAAATTAGTGAGAAAATGGCCGTCAAAGATTAGTTATTTCCTTAGCTTAAGAGTACGTGGTAACTGAAAATTTACATTTGTTGTGCCTTTAATCAACATTTTTCTGAAAAATCCAAATAGAAATTAGTACTTTCATGGGCATAAAAGTTGTTGAGCCAAAAAACAAAAATGAAGTAAATATTCACAAACCCGCTGAAAAATGAAAGTTTCTTCACTTTGATTATTTTGACGAGAGCCTGATTCCACCACGATGCCTCACATGCCTTTGTTTGTATACTTTGACAGGTTGTCCCCCCCCTCCCCCCCACCCCTTTCCATATTCTGTAGGTTTTCTTATCTTGATGACCCAGTCATGTTGGAAAAAATGGGTACAGAATGTAAAGGCTTTTTTTTCCCCATAATTTTTTTCACTGATGTACCCAGCAAAAATAAAAAAATTTATAAATTGAAACGCACAAAATGTTTCCTTTGCTAACATCTGTGTGTGTTTAAAGTAATATCCACAATAATATTCAAAGTGACTGTGTGAAGAATGAGTAAGTGATTTTGATACATGATAACATATTTTTGCTGGCCTGAGAATCCAGTATGAACTAGAATCTATGTAGTGACTCAGTAGGACTGATGACTTGGAAAGTCACCTTCTGCTGTAAAAAGGAATTAGAACTATAGGTGTTTTATGTCCCCATTGACATGATTTACATCATTTAGGAGTCAGGCTGACTTTCACTCTGCCTGTCAGGACCAACTCAAGTAGTTAAGTAAAGTTGTTCCTGCATCTGATCTGGACATTGGGGATTGCCTTGTTAGTGAGACAACTTCCTGGGCCTTTGGCATATTGTGGTAGGGTGGCCAATTCATTTCCATGCCGCTTTTACTTCCACAACTCAAAGTCAGGTACCCATTACTGCTGGGTGGGCAGGAGCGAGCGAGAGAGGAATAAAATGTCGGAAAAAAACGGATGAAGATGCTAAAAAAAAATTTAAAAAACATCGAACAAAAAATACCTCCCTATCAGGAAATCAAATTCACCATTTTCTCCATGCCAAGGCAGAGCGCCTAACCTGAACACCACAGATATTGGCAATTTCTTCTGCAAATACCCAACAGGATAAAAGAAGTTTTGTTGCCTCTGCGATGGTTCCCCTTGATTTTAAATAGAGGAAAAGCTTTGATGTTTGAAAATGTGTGTAGGCAGTTTGTTGACTTGCTATTGTTTATTCCTTGTCTTTTTATTAAGCACTGATTTTGCTCTTAGTCAACAGAAAAAATTGTGAATTGACAAGAAGTTTTCAACAGTCTTAGTACTGCCGGAAATCAGTTGTATGTTCGCCATTTGTTTCTTTTTCTCATTTGTGTACATTTTCGTTCTTTTTTTTTTTTTTCAGATTACCAATGGCATTGAAGTTGCTTCCGCTCAGGCTCTGACTTCATGCTATGCAGGATCTGAAACAAGTTCTATTGATCCAAACGTTTGCGGTTAGTCAAATTTGCTAGTAATAATTTAATAATAATAGGTAATATATGATAGCATTTGTATAGCGCAAATCCCCGCTCAACAGCAAGCTCTATGCACTTCACAAGCTATACTATTACCCCAGCAGACCTGAGAGCTCTGTAAAACAACCTCAACTTCCTGGGAAGCATACAGTGCAAGCAGCCATTTTTAGGCGCTAAAACACTAACATACCGACAAGATCTTTCACTGTCTATGGCCAGGTACCCATTCCCACCTGGGTGAAGTGAGGAAAATTAATATAAAGTACCTTTCCCAAGGACACAACGTTGGGCCCGCAGCTCGAACCGCCCAAACCTGAAACCTCACAATGACAATGAGTCCAGTAGTCTAACCACTAGGCCACTGACACAACTGTTGATGAACTACACTATTTGAATGGATGCACAAAGAAAAATTTCCAAACTTTCTGAAAAATGCTGGTTTCTCAAATTTCATTATTTTGATGAGCACCTGATTTCACCATGATGCAACACATATATAATAATAAATAAAATGAAAGAAAGAGAGAGAGAGAGAGAGAGAGAGAGAGAGAGAGAGAGAGAGAGAGAGAGAGAGAGAGAGAGAGAGGGAGGGGGAGAGAGAAAGAGAGAGAGAGAGAGAGAGAGGGGGAGGGAGAGAGAGAGAGAAAAAGAGAGAGAGAGAGAGAGAGAGAGGGGGGGAGAGAGAGAAAGAGAGAGAGAGAGAGAGGGGGGAGGGAGAGAGGGAGAGAAAGAGAGATGGAGAGAGATAGAAACTGTATTGTATCTGTGTGTGTAGGTATTTGAGTGTGTATTGCATGTGCAAGTAATAAATATTTTTATTTCGCTCGCAACTTGCATGTGCATGTGTGTGTATGTGTGCGTGTGCGTATGCATGCACACATGTGTGAATGTGTGTGTTTGTGTGTATGTGTGTGGTTGTATATGAGTATGCATGTGTGTGTGTGTGTGTGTGTTAGTATGTGGGTGTTTGGTCGTGTATGTGTGTGTGTTCGGTTGTGTATGCATGTGTGTGTGTGTTTGTGTGTGTTAGTATGTGTTGATGTTTGGTCGTGTACGTGTGTGTGTTCGGTTGTGTATGTGTGTGTGTTATTATGTGTGTGTATGTGTGTTTGTGTACATTTGTTTATGCATGTTTGCGCTACACCAATTAGTGAGTTCATTTTACAGCGGTTTTTTTTGTTGGGTTTTTTTTTTTTGGTCTTTCCAGAACGATGTGCAGCGGGCAGTTTTTCAACAGCAGGCTCACGGTGCCAGCTGTGTACCAAGGGAAGCTACTCAGTCTCGGCAGGCAGTACTGACTGCACAAGTTGTCCAGAATTTGAGACTACTAGAGGGCCAGGAGCCTACACTGCCTCCAATTGCAGTGGTCAGTACATGGGCCTGCCCCAGAGACAATTGTAATAATAATAATAATGAAAATCATTTCTATAGCGCCAACTCCCGCATAAACACAGCTGTAGGCGCTTTATGTAAATGCATGTTCGAACAATATTCACGCACGCGCGCACGCGCGCACGCGCACACACGCACACTCACAGCGCGCACACACACACTCATACATACACACACACAAACATAGACACTCACATAAACACACACACATACACTCACGCACACATGTGCACACACATGCATGCCAAACACATGCGCTGGCAGACACACACACACACACACACACACATGTACTTGCTTATCACACTCGCACGTTTCCACATCGTTACGAAATGAGCTCATACAAATACATAATAAAATAATATACACAATGCAATTCGCAAAATACATAAATGGATACACAGTCATTGAGTATCTGAAAAAAGACATTGTCGATGATGGTTTGACGTTTCTTTGCTCAGATTATCTTAACCTTTGAGCCCTGACCTTCTGAGGCTACCGTGCCCCTCTGCCAGAGCTCCTGAGTGATATATTGCTAACTTTCATATGATTGTCAGAACCACATTCCATATCCCACTCAGGGTAGTTCTTGTCATTACCAGCATCTAATTCAGAAACATCTTCAAAATAATTAATAACGTCTTTTGTAGTAAACACTGTTTTGTGGGTAGTTGACGGGTGCTCTGGTTTGGTTTGCTTCTTCTTTTCTATCAAACATCTATTGTCCTTATCTCCCCTTCTTCTTTTTTATGTTTGTCACTCTCTTGTAACACCTCTAATCTTCTGGCGCTCATATGACCTTATGCAGTTGCGAGCGCCTAAAACCTCTACTAAAACTTAAAACTAAACACTGTTTTCCCATACTCGTTTTGTGTCTGGCAGGCCAGGATGGGGATGGGGATGGGGTCTCGCTCAGTGGTGTACCGGTGGCAAGGCATCACCATCATCATTGCCTTTCTCACCCTGTACCAGGGTATAGGCCATGGACAAACACTTTCCACCTTTCTCTATCCTGGACTAGCCTCTTGATGTTATTCCATGTCTTCCCACTTTTCTGTACATCAATTTCTGTGATTCTTCTCCAGGTTCCACGCGGTCTTCCCTTTGATCTCTTACCCTGTGGATTCCAATCCTAAACTTTCTTTGTTATGGTGGCTAGGCTTACAGACAGTTTAATGCGCCACTGGTGTACGGGTGGCAAGGGCTCAAAGGGTTAAAAAACTACTGTAATATCCTGGTCTTATCCCTTTACCCACCTGTTCACCTTCTATATGGTCGCTTTTAAGGACAAGCGGGCTAACCCAGATTTCGTGCGTTTACAGAAATCTTGACCTACACCAAAAGTGGGCTCTGCCATACCTATAGGAGAAGTTTGGGGAGTATATATTTGTTTGGTTATAGAGAAAACTCTCCTTGTCTTTTAAAGAAACTGAACAAGGGGCAAAAACTTTACCTTCGATTTTCTCAGAACAGCATTTTTCGGGATAGCCTCCTAGTGCTTAAAAGCGACCATATGTAAGTTGTTCTGGTTCAGCCTCTACCTCTTTTGCCTTCTGTGTATTTAACTCCCTTTTCGTTTTTTGCTTTCTGCTTTTGCAGTGAGAGTAAAATAAGTAAATAAGCGATATCAATTAAAAAGAAAACATTGTTGATACTGACATTGTGCAAACATTTCGTCCACAGGGCCATGTGCCTTCGAAACAAGCTATTGTGGACAGTACGGACAGTGCCAGACAAACAGTGCTGACAAATCTGTGTGTGTCTGCGACAGCAAACATACCGGGCCAGACTGCTCTGTGGATAAACTGAGTGAGTTGTCAACCGTCTACATTCATATATTATGCATCTACAGTTTTAGTCGAGTTAAGAATAAACAGAACATGAGCAGCAGCAGCAGGAAGATCAAAATTTGTTACCTGCCAATTAGGTAGGATATTGTTAAAAGAGTAATGAATACGTATGTATATTTACTAATGATAACAAAAATAAGAGGTATTTAGCCCAATGATCATGGTACTGACTTGAGAAGAAAAAAAATGATAATCGTACTGCTTGCAAAATGAAGAATGATAGTAGTATTGAGTGTAAGATGAAAAAGAATGATAATGGTATTGAGCATAGGAAGAAAATGAATAATAATATAGAATTAAACGTAAGAAAAAGAAAATGATAAAAGTACTGAGCATAAAAAGAAAAACAATGATAACGTTGTAGTAATGAGTTTAAGAAGAAAAAGAATGATAGTACTGAATGTGAGAAGAAAAGTAATGATGATACTGAGCCTATAAGAAAAAGAATGATAATAATATATCGATATAGTAACAATGAGAATGAAAAGAAGAAGAATGATTATGATAGGCCTATTGCTAAGGAGCAGAAGAAAAAGAACATTAGAAAGAGACTGCCCTTTGATATCACATATTTTTGCTTCCTAGCAGACTCTATCTGTGCTCTTTTCAGTTGATTATTTTCTGACAGACTTTATGAATTTCCTAAACATTTTCAGCTTCCTGGGAAGCATATATATATGTTCTATTCCAAAGAAAAGTTTGTTGCTCTAAGTTCCCCAATTCACCCAGCTGCCAAAAAGTATAGTGCTATCAACAAAGACCTCATGTAGATGTCTTGGAATAAGGAATACTGTCCCTTTGCTTCTATTTCCTATGTTCTTTTTTTCTGTTTACGGTTTTCTTTCTTGTTTTGTGATCGTTATTTTTTGTAATTTTGACTTGCAGTGTTGCTGCTATTCATGAAATCACTTGGTGTTTCTTACTACTACATACATGCGTTTTGATTAAATAGTAAATGTGTCACGGCACGGTTGAATTAGGCACTCGTCAAGTTTTGGGCATGCGGAGTTATTCGTATCATCTTAAAGTGTGTTGATTTGCCTTGGCTTTCAATGAAAAAAATACTTATTTATCTTGAGTACAGTTCGAGATATTTGCGATTGAAGGAGGTGGGGGTTTCCTCGTTTCAGAGGTAAAATTAGTGAGAAAATGGCTGCCAAAGTTGGGTTATTTCATTAGAATGTGAATCCATGAAAATTGAAAAAATTACATTTTTTGTAACTTTAAACAATTATTTTCAGTAAAATCTACACAGAAATGTGTTCTTAAATGGACATAAAAGGTGTTGAGCCAAAAATAGAATAGTTTTTTATTAAATTGCCCAATGGATAGAAAAATGCGGGTTTCTTCGATTTCGTTATTTTGACAAGCTCCTGATTTCATCACGCTGCCTCACAAATCATAGTAAATGTTTTACATCTCGAAACAACACAATTTTGATCATCTAGAAGGCAGGCTGCGTCTTTCCTGCCCGTCAAAGTCAGCCAGTATTGAGTGGAATACTACAGGCCTCAATTGTTTGTTAGACTCACGTTAAGTACTTTTTTTATTATGAAGAAATGATTGGGTGGACTACTGGACTACTACTATCTCTCATTATGCATGTGACTGGAAGCCTGCATGTGTGTTCATGTTTGTGTGTGTGTGTGTATGTTTGTGTGAGTGTGTGTGAGTTTGTCTTCGTGTGTGTATATGTATGTGTGTACGTAATACCAAACAAATGTGCCAGGATCTGGACAATAGAGATGTATCTTATCTTATCTTATCTTTGTCTCAATTATTTATCTTCTCTTTGAATCAGTTCATAAAATGACCTTATGCAGTTGCGAGCACCATAAAACACTTACCCACAAAAAAATATTTTAAAAATCAGATTTTTGTGTTTTTTTTAAAGTTTCCAAGACATTTTTCTATTGATGTTCTGCAGGAGAATCGCCTGATGAGGATAACACTACGCTTGTGGCAGCCATATGTGGGGGAGTGGGTGGCTTCCTGCTTTTGGTTGGCATTATCGTCGGCTGCGTGTCATGCATGTAAGTATATTCATCATCATCATCATCATCATCATCATCATCATCATCATCATCATCATCATCATCATCAATGCAAGACAACAAGATAAAGAAAAAGGAAATCGATTAATAATAATACGGAAAGTAAGCAAAATTTCAACATCTACATTCCCCTACTTGGATGAATTGTACGTTACAGCTTGCACCTAAAAGATTAATTTCATCTTTTTGGACAATAAACATCCCTTGCTCCCTCAAATAAAGATATCTATCAGAAGCAGAAGACCTAGACTTCTGATCTGTATCAAAGAAAGATACAGGTTATTTTTAACATAATCCATAAAAAATTCTTCCATCTTAACCATCTTGTTACAAGTATTCATATGACCTTAGTGCATGCATCAGAATAACATTGAGTATGTATCTAGCTTAACATTATTATTGTTTATACTACAATTCAACTATATTATGCATGTGACCGTAAGCCTGCGTGTATGTGTGCATGTTTGTGTGTGTGTGTGTGTGTGTGTATGTGTGTGTGTGTTTGTGTGTGCGTGTGTGTGTGTGTGTGTGCGCATGTGTGTATGTGAGTGTGTGTGTGTGTGTGTATATGTAGATCTATGTGTGTGTGCATGTGTATGTGTGTACATGTGTGAACGGGGTGAAACACCAAACCAATGTGCCAGGATCTTGACAAAAAGGATGTATCTTATCTAATCTTACTTTTCAGGAGGAGAAAAGCTGCTAAAGGAAACGGGAAGTCTTCCAAGGACAAGAGTCTGGTGTCGGAGACAGAGTTTGTGGACTACAGAATGCAGGGCTACAATAACAACGCCGTCATGCTGGTGGACCCGACCATGTACAACATGGAGATGCAAGACTTTTACGACAGCGAGCCCGCCAACAGGGAAAATGGATTCTCCTCGAGGGATGGAAGTCAGTCTTATCACGGTGATGTGGGATTACGACGCTCGGGCAGGCCCCGGGACTGGTAACGCGGATGAATCCGTTACGACAATAGGACGACATCATCGCTTAGCGTTTTGAATTCTGGCAGTTATAACGCAATTACCTTTGTCATTTTGTTTTGTTGTTGGAAAACTTAAAGAGAATGGTGCTTTCCTAAGTCAGCTTAAGACTTGAACAAATGTGAAAATGTTTCAACTGTAGGGTTTTTAGTACACGAAACAAACCCTGCTTCATTGAGGGTATGAAACAAGTAACTCGCATTTTTACAGTACCAATAACGAGAAAGATGATAAAAATTACTGAGGAGTTTGTGTTATGATTGTAGTTTGAGAGTGTATAACAATAACATTGCAAGACATGTACTTTTACTTGAAAATTTGTTTGACAAATCAGTTTGTGCCTTGTGTATGATTTCTGAGCTCTTTTACACCACCCAAGTACCTGCGAGCAATAAAAGAGAATGTGAGGTCGGGAAATGAAAGCGTGACGATGATTGGACAGTACTCCAAGTTCTTTGCTTAGTTTAAGACATGAAAGATTATTGAAGCTTCATTTCCTAAAACAGATCATACTTGTCCAATGCCAGCATTTACTATATAATATATACCAAGTTATATATCTCAAGTGCCAACTTTACCTTGTCAAATGTTTTAATCGCATCTGCAAGCTTATTTCGATCTTGTATTATCCATTCTTATTTCAATGCGCACAACGTCTAAATAGGAACTGTTTAAAGCTGTGAAAAGAATAATTATTTTGCTACTAAATCCTATTAAAATAAGGAGAGGAATAATATTATTGTCATTATTTTGTGTCTATGGCTTTCAATTTTGCCTCAAGACCCAACTGCTACACAATTCTGAATACACACTTGTACATAGTTTGCCTAATCCATAGAGGATATATGAAACATTCCTCCAACCAAAAATACTTATTACGATAATTATAGCAATAATAGTGTGCATTTATATATAGCACATAGTTCGGCCAGATAGTATGCTCCCAGCGCTTTACAATTTATTAATACCACAACAGACTCCATTACATTCCAAATCATTGTTGTGATCATCTTTGCTTATGAAGTGCTATAGTGGCTCTGCAGCTATGAAAACTGATTAGGGTATGTTGTAAAATTAACAAAATATTTTTTTTTAATGTATGAGACAGAAAGGCTTGGAGTTCAAAGCTTGGTTTGAAATGATCACCAGTTCAAATATACAGACATTTGTACGGCATCCTGATCAAATCAGGCGCTTGTCAAAATGATATTATCGGAGAAAATGGCAATTTTCAGCCAGTTTGGAAATTTTTATCGAATTTTGTTTTTTGGCTCAAAACATTATGCATCTAATTAGAAACATATTTCGGTGTGGATACCGCAGAAAAACATTGATTACAGGCAGAAATATGGCACATTTTTTTGTTTCCAAGGACTGTCAATTTATGGTAGTTACCGAACTCTGGCGGCCATTTTCCTGCTAATTTAACCACTGAAATCTGTCGATCCTCACCTTCTTCAATCACAAATATCTTGACTTCTTTTCAAGACAGATGGATATTTCTTTCATCAAAAGCTAGACGAATGAAAAAGCTTTAAGCTGATACCAATAACTCTGTATGCCCAAAAAATTGACGAGCGCCTGATTCCACCGCGTCGTGAAACATAATTTATTCATTCAGTGTTATAATGGTAAAGGGAGAGTTGACTGATTTTGGTGCTATAAAAAGTAAAAGAGGGTTAATGTGCTCGTTTCATTACCTGCCTGAACAATAACAGTAGAATAGGAAAACAAATTACTCATAAGATCACCAATCATTGTGCCTAAATTTTTTATACAAATTGTCTTGCTACAGGATTGTTTTTTATTGAAGTTCCATCTGTATATAATATTATATTACCTAGATTTTATATTGCCTTCTCTATAATAATAATATGATATAAATATATTTTAATATGATGATGATTATCGAATTTAAAAGCCTGAAATATTGTTGTTTGTGTTGTTGGATTTTATTGTTAACGTATTATCTGATTATCTTTCTTCAGTCTCCATACTCATTGACGCTCGTTTATGGAACACATGTGTTCATGCATGACACAATACAGAGACTGATATCCAAAATGACAAAGCCTTTTGGTTTGGAGTTTTCTATGTATGTATGTATGTGTTTGTGTGTGTGTGTGTGTGTGTGTGTGTGTGTTTGCATTTATGCAAATTAAGTGTGTGTGTGTGTGTGTGTGTGTGTGCATGTGTGCATATGTGTGTGTGCATGTATGCATGTGTGTGTGTGTGTGTGTGTGTGTG
>NW_004797827.1:230865-231974 GCF_000002075.1 Aplysia californica
CATGCGCGCATTTCCACACTTCATTTAAAGGACGCAGATGACAGAAAGAATAATAATAATAATAGATAGTAGGGCCTATCTAATTTGTATAGTGCCTCGTCCCCGAAGTGGAAAGTCTGGGTTCGAGCCTCAGTTTGGACACTAATTTTTTTCACCCCCTCCTGCCCACCCAACAGCAATGGGTACCTGACTTCGAGTTGGGGAAGTAAAGGCGGCGTGGCAAGGAACTGGCCACCCTACCACAATATGCCGAAGGCCCAGGAAGTTGTCTCACTAATAAGGCAATCCCCAATGTACTGATCGGATGCGGGAACAACTTTACCATCTCAGCAGACCTGAAAACATTCTGACATAATCATAAACTTCCAGAGAAGCATTCAGTGCAAGCTGCCATCTTATTGGAGCTAAAACACTAACATGCTGACATCTGTCACTGTCTATAGCTGGGTAAGTGAGGAAAATTCGAGTAATACGGAGTGCTCATTGGGGGATCGACAAACTGATCGCAAACCGATCACCTGAAAACAAGCGCGTTTGTTTTTCTGTTGACGAGTCGGGCGATCGTTGTGTGCCACGATAGGCACTAGGCACTTTGCGCGCTCAATCTGGCTAGCAAGCCGAACCGACCCGAACTGATCGTGCCAATACTCACTTACTTACTACCCGTTACGCCTTAGGCGTTTAGAGCAGCAACAAAGGATCTCCAGCTCTGTCTGTTTTGGACCATCTTGGTCAACGTCCCCCACGAATGGTTCCAGGATTACATTTCAGACTCTACTGTGCGTCTCCATGAGCACCCCGTATACAAAGTGCTTGTCTCAATGACTACACGTCGGGCCTGATCAGGCTCGAACCCCCGAACCCGCACCCTCACAAGTACGAGTCCGGCAGCTCAACCATTATTAGACTGAAGGTGACAAAGATGACGTCAGAGAGCGGATGGGTACAACCTGGGCACGGAGAACAGCTGATAGAACAGAGTGGAGGTCGTTGTTGGAGGGGTACATCCTGCAGTGGATGGACAATTACACCTAGAAAGAAAGAAAGAAAGAAAGAGAGAGAGAAAGAAAGAGAGAGAGAGAAAGAGAGAGAGAAAGAGAGAAAGGAAG
>NW_004797827.1:232505-235270 GCF_000002075.1 Aplysia californica
TGGTAAACCGCTATCCTTTTGAAACAATACGACAGATTCGACCCCCTATCTTGAAAAACAAACGCTTATTTGGGTTTGAAGGTTATTGTCGCATATAGTTGGGATTCAGTCGTATACTGTGCCAAAATGGTACATTAAATTTTCTCTATCCACGAAGGACATTAATTGTGGTGACCCCGTCTCAAAGCAGCAGTCCTTTTGGCGGTATGTGCACTGTGCACTGGGAACTATACTCAGTTCACATTGCCCATTTGTTTCAATTAATTTATTCATTTGATATAGTGGGGCCGCGCCATTCAGAATTTTCCATTCCAAAAAATTTTCATTTTCGCACAATTTGATCGAATCAAACATGGATAGTTTTTAGTGTTGCCTCCCCATGGAAACAAATCTGGCTGACCCAGCGTTGTGGAAATGTTATAGACTGCTTGGATGTAGGCCTGCATGTGATTGTCTTGTGGAAAGATTGTGTACATGGTATATTGTCTCTGTATAAAGTCTTTAGTATGATAATACGGTTTTCCTTTTTCTATTGTTTCAGACTGATACGGGTGAAAGGGTGAAATGGTACAGATTTAATGCGTTTATCAACTCGCAGATTATTTAAAAAGAGGCGAGACCTCCGAGTTTAACCTCCATCTCCAAAGGGGCAGAGCCGAAAACCAAACGCTAAACAGGAAATTCGTGTAAAGTGCCGTTCCCAAGGACACGACTTCGGCACGAGCTGGAGCTCGAATCTCCAAACCCACAATCACACGATTACGGGGCCGGTAGCCTTGTCACTATGCTACCGACGCCTCCAGACAGAAAATATTCACAACGAATCTGTGAAAGAAATCGATGAAAGCCTTACAACTCGTAAATTCTTACTTTCTCGAAATCATTAATCCCTTTGAATTCGCCAGATTTGAACTCTGCAACTGGCATTTTGCCACGACACAATTCGGTGAATCCAACTGACAATGTGTACTGGGTACAACATTCACAGTTCTCCGTCCTTTTTTCAAGTTCAGTTTTTATAGCAGTTTTTTAATATTTTTTTTTAATTTTTATTTTACAGGAGATCCCCAAAATATATTATAAAAAACTGAGTGTTGTTACCAAGAAAACAACTTTTGCGTTTAAAGATAGGAATAAAGATAGGAATAAAGATAGGAATAAAGATAGGAATAAAGATAGGAATAAAGATAGGAATAAAGATAGGAATAAAGATAGGAATAAAGTTGTTTTCAAAATTGTTTTCTGGAATATATTGACTTGGGATATTTTTGCAAAGGGCTTGTTTTCTTGGTAACAACGTTCAGTTTTTTAGGGAGTTTCCTGTAAATTTGTACAACCTGCACTTACTGCAGGCCTACTTTTTTAATGACGTCAGAGTTGGTGGCATATTGACTCAAACACCATTTTATGCACACCAAATTAAAAGTGGGAGAGTCAACGATCTGTGGATGTGGACACGACCAAAAGGATGCCAACCATATTCTTCAGCACTGCTCGTACTACGCCACCCTTCGTACACAGACGTGGCAGAATGAGACTCCTCTTGAGAGAAAGCTCTATGGGAGTCTCTCAGAGTTGAAGCGAACAGCACAGTTAGTGCGCGGCATCGGACTGACTGTCTAACTGCTGTCATCGAGAACAAGGAAGAAGAAGAAGGTGGCATATTTGCCACGCGAACTCCCTTTCACCTCCTTTCCTGCTCTCTAGCAATATTCTGTCGTCTAGCTTTCGTCTCCACTTTCTGCTCCCGCCTCCTTACCTCCTTTGTCCCCTCCTCTGGGCTCCGGACTCTTTCTGCAGCCTCTCTACTGCTTCTCCTTGGCTCCTTCTTACTGCTGTCTTTCAGCAATACCCCTGATCTTCCGGTAGGAAAGATCTACACCAAGCTTTCTCGGACAAGGGCGAAAAATCTCGGAGGTTCCGTGTGCAAGTTGAGCCCGTTAAAGATCCCTTTGTGGTCTAAAATCAATAAGAGTAAGATTCGGCTGCCACCCAGGCAAAATTCAAAATATTTTCCTACCAACTGAAAATGTTTTAAAATGTGTCCCGCGCGCTTACATGGCTTCATGTACTTGCGGGCACCGTAAAACGCTTACCAAAAAAAAAAAAAAAGGAAGCTGTTATCAAAGTTGCATCCTTGATAATATTATTGACTTGGGATGTTTGCAAAGAGCTCGTTTTCTTGGTAACAACGTTCAGCTTTTTTACTTTCCTGTAACTTTGTAAAACCTGCATTTACTGTACTTTTAAAAATGACGGCAGAGTTGTTGGCATACTTACCATACGAACTATCCGTCTGCCTCACCCCCTCTTTTCGTGCTCTCTAGCAAAGTTCTGTCGTCTGCTTTCGTCTCCACTTTCTGCCTCCACCCCCTCACCTCCTTTGCTCCCTCCTCTGAGCTTCTGACCCTTTCTGCAGGCTTTCTACTGCTTCTCCTTGGCTCCTTCTTACTGCTGTCTTTTAGCAACATCCCTGATCTTCTGGTAGGAAAGATCTACACTTACAAAGCCTTCTCGGACATATGTGAAAAATCTCGGAGTTCCCGTGTACAAGTTGCGAACGTTAAAGATCCCTTGGTGGTCGAAAATAAAAAAGAATAGGTTTCGGCCACTACCCGGGAAAATTGGAAAGTTCCTACCTACTGAAAATAGTAAATGTGTCCCCCGCGTTCACTTGACCTCATGCAGTAGAGAACGACGTTAAACACTTACCAATTTTTTTTTTAAGCTGAAAAAAAAACAACCAAAAAGAGTTGGTGGCATAC
>NW_004797827.1:237741-238824 GCF_000002075.1 Aplysia californica
ATGTTTGCTCATCGAAGCCAAGGCATTAAATGCACAAGCTTTAAGATAAGATAAGATACATCTTTATTTTCCGGATCCTGGCACATAAGATAAGATAAGATAAGATAAGATAAGATAAGGTAAGATAAGATAAGATAAGATAAGATAAGATAAGATAATACTTTATTATCCCACAGGGAAATTTTTCTTGGCTGTACAGGACCGTAAAAACACATGCAGGTATACATAAAAAATGTAAATTATATATTACTCTCATTAAAATTCAATATGAAAAGAGAAGTAAAGCTGAACCACAGATGGTGCCAACAACTCCACGGCATGCTCAAAAAACGGACGAGCGCCTGATTCCACCACGGCGTGATGACACGTATATTATTGCTATAAAAGCGTTAAGTAAAGGCGTTTCGTTAGCTGTGTACTCTTATTTTTTCGTTCTGTTTCTTTTCTTCCTCTCTTTACGTTCTCAAGAGCTGCTCTGAAGCTACTGATGTGGAAAAAAACGTAATACACCGGCAACAAGGTAATTTTACCGCTAGATAGATCTAGACCCTGGCTCCACGCGGGGTGAGTGCTCAGGGTGAAAAGTTGAGTGTAGTTCGTCTTGGCGTAAGTTGTGTGCGGCGGTGGTTTTTTTAGAGTTTGGGTTTGAGTGTTCGAATGGATGTGGAAGTCTGTGGTTATCTCTTTGCCGAGGAAAGGATCAAGGCAGAGATTTCTTGGACCTGACAATGGATGATAAGCGGATTACGGTAATGTTAGTTTGTAACTTCATACTTGTTTGACTGGTGGTTTATTGTTAAGTGTTGTTGAATGGGAAATCTAATTACAATAATTAACGAACATTTGAACAGAAATACAGTTATAAATCAACGAGCGTTCAAAATTGGTACCCTCACGTTTTTCAGTTTGTGACTACAGTCGTTCTTTCCCTGTAGTCTTCGTTTATATATCGTGTCAGTTTTCGAGGATACTACGTCTAAAAATTCGGAGCAACATTTTTGTTTCACGGCTGTGTCTTCTGAGGAAAAAAAGGTTATATTTTTTCACGCACATGATATGTACGAAAATATCTATATAACTCTC
>NW_004797827.1:241142-242583 GCF_000002075.1 Aplysia californica
CTCTCTCTCTCTCTCTCTCTTTCTTTCTTTCTTTCTGTTTTCCTCCTTTCTTTCTTTTTTTCTCCTCTTCTCTTTTTCTCCCTTTTATTCAAGTCTGTTTCACACACCCGCTTTCGGACGTGTGTTCTTGGTTACATTAATACTGATTTAAGTACATCTGCCTTACGTTTATGCGATCTTGAGGTCTTGGAGTCAGAGAAAACTTCTTTTTTTTCTTGTTGTTGTTGTTGTTGTAATTTTACGTTTCGTGTGTTTTCTCTACTGAAGTTTTAAATAGTGGTGGTTAGCGGGTGCTCTGGTGTGGTTTGCTTCTTCTTTCCTATCACACATCTATCGTCCTCCCCTCCTTCTTTTTGTGTCTGTTACTCTCTTGTAACACCTCGAATCTTCGGCACATATATGACCTTATCGTGTTGCAAGTGCGATAAAAACACTTACTAAAACTAAACGTTTTAAATAGATACGAAACGACCCTTGCCATTAATTTTCTCACAGAAAAAGCGATCGAGTGCTCATCGACTGTAAATATTACATTTGTTTGTTTCTTTTGTGGAGTGACAATATTATATCTATAATTACTTTTATGTTTCACAGCCTAGGGCTCAGAACATAGGACGGGATCAGAGAAATAAAGGATCTGAGTCACCTCGGGGTCCATCCAGGGGAGAAAAAAAAACCTCAGCTGAACTTGAGCATGATGCAGAGTTTTGGTAATTTGTAAAAGTCATAACTCTATTTCTTGGCCATAACTCTATTTCTTGGTCATAACTCTATTTTCAAATTTCTAAAAAATATTTTTTCTTAGCATTTTGACAATTGGACCATTTATTTTTCTGATCCTTTCATTTATTTCCAGGTTCCCTTAGAAACCTTGACCAAGTTCATCTTTCCACGCTGAGTACTACATAGAGGGAAATTATCACATCTTTGATGAACGAAGAACAATCAATGTCAACATCATGCAGGAACATGAGATTTAAAAGCCAGTTGCACAACAGGACTCCCAGACAGTGTCCGGGTTTATTTACCTAGATCTAGATCTCTTGGCGTGTAAACCACTGGTAGAAGAGTGAGTTCCAAAGATTCAAGGACGTGCACTCGAGACGAGCAGCAAATATACAACGTTTTGCTGGGGGGAATCACAGACTGATATCTTACCTGCCCAAGCAGCAAACATTACAAAGTTTTGCGGGGGGGAATCACAGACTGATTTCTTACCTGCCCAAGCAGCAAACATTACAAAGTTTTGCGGGGGGGAATCACAGACTGATTTCTTACCTGCCCGATGATCGACGAGAGACAGCTCAGCGAGGAAGGAGTTGGGTACAGTGCACAACATGACGTTGTGTTTTGAAACGGTTGTAAAGACGGAGGTATAGTAGAAGAAAAGAAAGAAAGAAAGAAAGAAAGAAAGAAAGAAAGAAAGAAAGAAAGAAAGAAA
>NW_004797827.1:244427-247455 GCF_000002075.1 Aplysia californica
TTACTAAAACTTTTTTTAAAATACATTCTGTCAGGGTATGAAATTGACGACAGTATAATTATTATACTACATTCATTACACATGTTTTGCCCTTCCAGTAAATACAGACAGAAATTATTGCTTGTTATGATACGTAGACTCCAAACAATTCTAAACTTTTCTTTGAAATTACTTGAATGCTTGAATGTATAACTGGGTTCTTAGGTAGACAGGGTGCTCCATGCTTCCTCGCCCCTCTTCATAACGGTCCCTTTCTTTGAACGTCCATCTAAAAATCTGTACAACGTAACAGTGAATAAACCATATTTTTAAGGTAAGCTAATCAGCCCTTCCAATAAGTCATTTAAAAGTGATTTAATTAACTCTTTCAATGAATCATTAAAAAGTGATCTATTCAACCCTTTCAATGCCAATCCCACCAAAAAACACAAGGCAGTCTCGGGTCAGGCAATAAAGTGGTTATTAAAGAGGAATTATCTTCGTGGAAATTATACGAAACTTCAGCAGTTTTAATCTTGCCTTTTCGCTACCCTAAAATCACAAAGTTCTATCTGCTCAGTACCAATTGTGAGGCAGCGTGGTGGAATCAGACTCTCGTCAAAATAACCAAAGTGAAGAAACTTGCATTTTTTCGCAGGTTTGTGAATTTTTATCAAATTTTTGTTTTTTGGCTCAACACCTCACATGCCCATTAAAGAACTCATTTCTGTGTGGATTTTTCTGAAAAGCGTTGATTAAAGGCACAAAAATGTAAATTTTTAGTTACCACAGACTCTTAAGCTAAGGAAATAACTAATCTTTGGCGGCCATTTTCTCACTAATTTTACGTCTGAAAACAGGTAGCCCCAACCTCCTCCTTTCGCAAATACTCGACTTGCATTCAAGATAAAGGTATATTTTTTTCATCCACATAAAGACAAGTGAATAGGCCTAAGCTTTAAGATGATACTAATAACTCTACATGCCCAAAAATTGACGAGAGCCTGATTCCACCACGCTGCCTCACAATTTTGAGAAATTTGACGTAAAGATTGCTGTGAGTGTCACAACATGTCAGGCTTTTTCGAATGCAATTCTTTGTATAATCTTGACAACGACACCGAATTATCCTACGATTTTGACAGAGCAGATAAAAACATTAATAGTTTGTTTTTACTTCATGGTCTTATAGTAACTTCAAAAGAGCCAAAAGGTGTCAAGATAGAACCTCGTAATTCTGAAGCCCCGGTTACACGCAATAATTAATTGTACAAAAACTGGACGATCTATCGATCATTAGACAAATCGTCAAGTGTAACCACAAAATTGTGCAATGTTTGGACAATTGGACGATGGCTTGGAGATTTGGTCGAGAAATCAAGCGCTGCTTGATATTTTTCGTGCGATCATGGCTTTAAAATGTGCCGACTACACAGCTCGATAAAACGAACAGTTCTCGCATACGACGAATCTGACACAATATATCCTTACGTGTAACATGGCCATTAGGTAGCGCTTTGTCTCTGCACAATCCTGTTAGAAAATCACACGAATCTACAGCAGATTTACGCTTGTCCTGTAAATGTCTCTGCCCACAGCCGCCATGCCAGGCCTCACTAGGGCTCAGGTCAGGCGTCATCGATGACGGCTTGCTCTACGACATCTCTGTGTCCACTGGGAGACCACAGGACGTGCGTCTGGACGCTCCAAAAGCCTGGCAGCCGCTAATCTCGTCTCCGGACAACTTGATCCAGGTGAGTTATGGTAAAAGTAAAGTTGTTCCCGTGTCCGATTCGGACATTGGGGATTGCCTTATTAGTGAGACAACTTCCTGAGCCTTCGGCATATTGTGGTAGGGTGGCCAGTTCCTTTCCACGCCGCCTTTACTTCCCCAACTCGAAGTCAGGTAACCATTACTGCTGGGTGGGCAGGAGAGAGCGAAAATAATCCGTGTCCAAACCGAGGTTTGAACCCCGACTTTCCGCTTCGGAGACGAGCGCATTAATCGGTCCGCCACCAATAACAACTAATTTTAAATGACTTTTCGGATGAAATAGAATTGAATTAGCTGGAAAGCAAAATAAGATATAAAACATTGAGGGTTTGTCTCGAGTGGAAAATCTAACACATCTTATAGTCTTTTTTTTTTCTTTTTCTTTTTCAATTCCTTTTGGGGGGGTTTTTTCTGTTGTTTTTTTTGTTTTTTTGGGGGGGTTGCTGCTTTCCGGTTAATTCTGGCCATTCTACAGAAGCACCACAATTCAAACGCAGAAAATTTGCTTTTCCCCTTCTTTGTTAAAGTAAGATAGTATAATACAGCACCATATTAATGGTGCGACCTGTTCCCCAGGTCAATATGTCCAGGCCAGTTCTCCTGACCGGCCTTCAGGTCCAGGGGAATGTCGGGACGGACGGTTGGGTCAGTGGATGGACACTGCAGACGTCACTCAACTGTGAGCTGTTCCACTCCCAGGTTGGTCAGTCTATTGTCTTAGTACTGTCGAAATTGTCCGAGACGGTCATTCGTTGTCGTTGAGAAAAGTGGTGGTGGGTGGTTGGCGGGTGCTCTGGTGCGGTTTGCTTTTTCTTTCCTGTCAAACGTCTATCGTCCTCATCTGTACTCCTTCTTTTTTGTGTTTGTTACTCTCCTGTAACACCCCTAATCTTCGACACTTTAAAAAGCTACGATTCCCTGATCTTTCCCAGTTACTTATCTGTTTAGGTTCCCTATGTATGTTGCTCTGGGCTTACCCCTGCCCCATTTGCCTTAAATTCGGCCAGTGAGAGCTAGATGTTTAAGACCTTCATGTCTATTCAGGTCTCCTCAAAACTGCATTTGTATGAAATAAATAAATATACAAAATCCAATTTCTGATATGACGTGTATGCGGGTCGTGAGAAATGAGCCACAATATGTGAGGCAGCGTGGTGGAATCAGGCTCTCGTCAATTTTAGGGCATGTAGAGGTATTGGTATCATCTTAAAGCTTGTTCACTTGTCTTTATTTGGATGGAAAAAAATATCCATTTATCTTGAATATAAGTCGAGA
>NW_004797827.1:250190-251498 GCF_000002075.1 Aplysia californica
GTCTGTCTGTCTGTCTGTCTGTCTGTCTGTCTGTCTGTCTGTCTGTCTGTCTGTCTGTCTGTGTGTCTGTGTGTGTCTGTGTACGTGTGGGTGTCTGTCTGTCTGTCTGCCATGAAACAGGATCACTTAGACTATGATGAGTGGGCAAATTCTGTCTGGGCGTCTGTCTGTCTGTCTCTTTGCATGTCTGTCTGTCTGTCTGTCTGTCTGTCTGTCTGTCTGTCTGTCTGTCTGTCTGTCTGTCTGTCTGTCTGTCTGTCTGTCTGTCTGATCTCCTAGTCTGTGGTGAGTAAACCAGTCATCTCTGTGCATATGTACATAATATATATGACTACCCCAAAATTGACGATCACCGTAGTGTCTCGATTATAATTGTATCACAAGGCGGTGGAATCAGGCGCTCGTCAATTTTGGGGCATATAGAGTTACTAGTATCAGCTTAAAAGCTTTTTCATTCGTCTAGCTTTTGATGAAAGAAATTTCCATCTGTCTTGAATAAAAGTCGAGATATTTGTGATTGAAGGAGGTGAGGATTGACAGATTTCAGTGGTTAAATTAGCAGGAAAATGGCCGCCAGAGTTCGGTAACTACCGTAGATTGAAAGTTCTTGGAAACTAAAAATGTGCAATATTTCTGCCTGTAATCAACGATTTTCTGTGATATCCACTCCGAAATATGTTTCTAATTAGAGGTATTAAGTCTTGAGCCAAAAAACAAATACTCGGTAAAAATTTCCAAACTGGCTGAAAATTGCCGTTTTCTCCGATTTCATCATTTTCACAAGTGCCTGATTTGACCAGGATGCCTTACATATCAACATATCATTAACTCTCCCATGACATCCCTCCACAGTCACGTCACAATCAGACCACTGCCAGCCCCACTTGAGTCCAACGTCCGAGTTGTGGCTGTCGGGCGGTGGTCGAGAGCTCACGTACCCGCACCAGTTGCTGCTGTCCTGGGTTCGAGTCTCCGTCAAGCACAAGGCAGAGTCTGGCACCGTGGGGGAGGTCACTCTGTACCACAGCCGAGACTGTGTCAGCTGGGAGTACTATGAGCCCTTGGACATTAATGTCGTGAGTATTAATTGAGTATTAACCTTTGCAAAGGGGGGGGATGATTGGGAGGGGAGTAATTGTGATTTAATGGATTGTTGATTAGATCATTTGAACCTTTAGACATTAATGTCGTGAGCATTTGAGTATTGGCCTGTCCCCGTCGTTTTATGCAAGAAAAATTCTGAAATTATGCAAACTGAGCCCAAAAATGTGAAATTATGCGATTCTGTTTATTTTAACAAAGAATGAT
>NW_004797827.1:255832-256949 GCF_000002075.1 Aplysia californica
ATATACACACACACACACACACACACACAAACACACACACACAAACACACACACACACATACCCATACAGACAAACACATACACACACAAATAGTCGTTGGATGAACATACAAAATATGTTAATTTTAGCACACCTGTCATTGATATCTGAAGCAATGGTCTCTGTTCATCTGCACAACCTGTTTGTTTTTCTTCTCAGAAACGAAATCGTCGACCTTCAAAATTCTCGAGAAGTCTGTGAAGAGCCCAACGACACAGCTTGGACAGGAGACCAATAAAGAGACAGTATCAGACCCAGAAGGACTTAAAATAGACGCAACTGCTGGAGAAGAATCCGTGCTAAACTCAGACGTTCAAATGGACAAACCTGTTTCGGTCTTCCAACAACCAATCACAGACCCTGAATCGTCATCCAGCCTCTCGGTACAAAGTTCAACGCTGAAAGCAACCACACGGCCATCGTCTGCAGATTCTCAAGTTCTAACGACAAAAAACATTATCAGCGAAAAGGCCACGTCTGCTACACTCGTAGAAACGAACACAGACAACGTTCTTGCACAAAATTTGCCCAACAGCGAGTTTGCTGACACTTCCACGAACAAATCCTCCAATCTTTTGCAAGGGGATGAATTAATTACAATGAATGACGTCACTTCCTCAAGCGACTCTCCTCTCAACAGTACAAACACCGGAACCGGAAGTAATGGATCTTCCATTAATTATTTTGACCCCACCACAGAGAAAGCGTCGCACAGTAGTAGCGATCCTACCACAACGTCATCACAGCAAGTCAATAATTCAGACAAGGATGAGAGTGGAGAAATTCGTTCAGAAGAACAAGAAGTCGTGAAAAAAGTAAACTCTCCATTAGACACCATCGACACAGACGGGCATAGCAAAGGAGACGCGTTATCTTTGCACGTTATCTATTTCGATGACGTCACAGAAGACGATCTGTCAGACTCAGACCCACAGGCTCAGTCTGATGACGTCAGTAATAGCACGTCTGTAAACAACAGCACGACTGAGGGCGAAGGTGAGTTGTTTTGTGTACGTGTTTTAACGTCCCAATAGATATTATATCGTTTCTCTGTTTGTTACTCGCTTTCTCACTCTC
>NW_004797827.1:261755-263024 GCF_000002075.1 Aplysia californica
CTGATGTGCACACTGGAAAGGAGAGATGAGCAGCTTTGGACATGTGCCGCCTGCTATGATTCTAGCTCTGGATCCAAGTAAATCCAAGCAATCGGATTAGTAGAATAAAGTGCGAATGGTAGCGTCCAATAGTGTATTAATTACGTGCATACTTAGTATGACAAGAAACTGTTACAGATAGAGATTCAAGGATTATGGATGTAAGCCATTAATCTGAAAGCAACGATAAATTTAGAAATAATGATGGTGATGAGTGATGATATTGGATTGCGTGTTAAGTAATGAGGGACATGGACACCCTCTATCCCGTTCCCTACTGGAACCATCTTTAATGCCACCCCTTACAAATGTCTAAGAAAGTTACTGAGGGTCAGATGGACAGTCACGGTCACCAACGAGGAAGTGTTAAGGAAAACAAGACAGATCCCAGTCAGATATGAGGTAGGAAGAAGGCGGTGGCGATGAATTGGACGTACTCTCAGAAAGTCAGGCAGCTACATAACAAAGAAAATATTGGATTGGAACCCATTTAATAAGGTAAAAGATCAAGAGGAAAACCGCGTGGAACCTGGAGAAAAATTGCAGAAATTGATGTACCTAAAGTGGGAAGACAAGGAATAACATCAAGAGGTTAGCCCATGATAGAGAAAGGTGGAAAGTGTTTGTTCGTGGCCTATACCCTGGTGCAGGGTGAGAAAGGCAATGATGATGACCATAAGATCAGGGGTGTGGCTGAAAGACAACGGTAAGAAGGAACCAAGGAGTAACAGTAGAAAAGCTGCAGAAAGTGCTAGGAGCCCAGAGGAGGGGGCAAAGGAGGTGAGGGGGTGGGGGCAGAAGTTGGAGACGAAAGCAGACGACAGAACAATGTTAGAGAGCAGGAAATTATGTGAAAGGAGAAAATGTTAGAGAAAAAAATGTCCGTCGCTATCCAGATTCAAACCTGGGACCAATAGAATGAGAGGCGAGCATCTTAACCTCTAGGCCACGAGAGCCCCCTCTTACTCCTGTGACGACAGAAGCTTACTTCATCAATCTCGTTGTCTGGCTGACAGTTGGGGCACCATTGTAGATTTGGCAATCAACTTCTTCCACTCCACGCGGTTCTCAGCTTTGCGTAGTATGATGTTCCCTGTGCTGACAGACAGACAGACAGACAGACAGACAGACAGACAAACAGACAGACAGACAGACAGATAGACGGACGGACGGACAGACAGACAGACAGACAGACAGACAGACAGACAGACAGACAGACAGACAGACAGA
>NW_004797827.1:263912-265173 GCF_000002075.1 Aplysia californica
ACGTGCTTAGAATGTCAGTTTGTTTGTTTGTTTATTTGTTTTTGGGAGGTTCTTGATTTTAAACATTTTTTTTAATATCGCTACTTCAGAATTACAACTTTCTATCTGCTCAGGACCTAGTTTTTAACAAATGTGACGTCAATGATATTGTTAAAATAATTTTGAATTTCACAACGCGTCAAGTTTTTTTGGAACGCAATTCTTACGACTTTAATAGAGTAGATAGAATATTTGTGAGGCAGCGTGGTGGAATCAGGCTCTCGTCAAAATAATGAAATCAAAGAAAACAGCAGTTTTCTCCCTGCTTAGCAATTTTTATTTAAAAAATTGTTTTTGTCTCTCAACACCTTTTATGTCCATTTACAAACACATTCCTTTGTGGATTTCACCGAAAACGTTGATTAAAAGCATAACAATATAAATTTACAGATTCCATGGACTCTCCAGCTTTGGAATTTACCAAGGTTTGGCGGCCATTTTCTCGCTAATTTTACCTCTTAAACCAGGTGACCCCCAGCTCCTTCAATCCAAAATATCTCCACTTCTACTGAAGACGAATGGGTAATTTTTTCATTGAAAAGAAGGCTAATGAACAAGATTTAAGATGATACCAATAACTCAATATGCCCAAAAACTGACGAGAGCCTGATTCCACCACGCTGTCTCACATTTTATTGGGCTTCTGATCTAATGATATATTGTAAGTTTATTTGTTTGTTCGTTTTTTGTTTTGTTTTTTGTTGTTTTTTTAATATGCGAGCACGACGGGCATTGGATTTGTTTGGTTCATTGAAAAACCTTCTTTTTTTTTTGCTTGTTGTTTGGTTGGGGGTTTTTTTACACTTTCATTGGGCACGTACCGCGGTACTCGTATATTATGGAAAGTCTTAAAATCTTCTTTTATAGTATCAATCCAAAGACTTAAAATGTCTACTCCTACCATAACCCAAAGCTCATCGACTGACCACACCTAACATCACTCAAACGTCTTGGGTTTTTTTTTTACTTTCACCATCACTCAAAAAAGTCTTAGAGTACTTTTGCCATTACTCAGAAATTTTAGAATGCTTTCATTTCACATCTCTGAAAAGTCTTAGAAGTTAGGTACATGTATACATTTTTTTAAAAATCCTAGTCTTAGCGACTCTGAAAAGCTTGGGAATGTCCACACTTACCGTCCCATGTACGTCTTAGGATGTCCACACTTTATGCAATATGGTGCTCCGTTAGCTCAGTTGGTATCATGCTGCTGGATGTTGAT
>NW_004797827.1:267383-271639 GCF_000002075.1 Aplysia californica
GTGGTGTTAGTTGATGGTGGAGGTGGTGGTGTTGGTGTTCTTGATGGTGATGGTGTTGTTGTTGTTGGTGGTGGTGATGGTGGTAGATGTGGTGATGTTGTTGTTGGTGGTGGTGTTGTGTTGTTGTTGTTGTTGTTTTTGTTGCTGTTTTGTTGTTGTTTGAGTAAGTGTTTTACGCCCCCACTGACACTTTTTCTGCTGTCTTCTCTCCCCTCAAACATCTATTGTCTTTATCTCCCCTCCTTCTTTTTTGTGTTTGTTGCTCCCTTGTAACACCTCTAATCTTGTGCACTTATATTTATGAACTTATTGTTTTGTAAGTGCCGTAAAACATTTACTAAAACAAAAACACTCTCTTCCAGGGTGATTCGGGCGGCCCGTTGATGTGCGAACACGAAGGGCGTTGGTTCCAACCCGCCATCGTTGCCGCTGGCTATGAGTGCGGTCACAAGGAGTTCCCTGGGATCTACACACGAGTCTCTTACTTCAGCGACTGGATACGTGACACTATGGAGAACTACAACAACAACTGATGCATCTAGATATATATATGTGAAGCGGACTGACAAATGAGTTACTTCTCGGATTCAAGCCTTATTTATGGAAATAGATACATGACGCTTATAAATAGGTGACGTTTTTACAATCTTTGTAAGTAAGAAATAATAAAAGGAATGTTAAACATAAAGAACATAATATTGTGGCATCACTAGAAAATCTACTAATCTGACCCTAATGTCGATTTTTTGGCCAATATCTCCTTTTGTGGATTGCGAGAAGTTACTCATTTTGTCAGATTATGTCCGTGGTGCAAGTATGTGGGGTGGGGGGAGGGGGGATTCTCATGGACCGAGGAACTGAGGAGAACAGAGAACATGGAATTTTTTAAAGTTTTAGTAAGGTTTTTACAACGCTCACAGCTGCATATGGTCATATGAGCGCTAAGAGGTGGATGTCAAGAGAGAAATCCAAACGGGGAATCAGGCTTACTCTGCTCTCCTCTCTAGCCTCAACAGTACAAAGTCTGTTTCAATTATCAAGGCACCCCGGAAAAAGCAGTTCACAAGAGAGAGAGAGACATCTACAAAAGAAGTAGATCTACATCTACAAAAGAAGTAGAGAAAAAAATGGCGATTGTAAGGATGATGTAAGAAAATCAGCTGTTCCATTTCCATTTGTAGCACAAAAAGGGCATAGAAGTGACGAAGATGAAGATAAGAGGTGTTACTGTAGATAGTAACACATCACATACAAAGTAAAGAAAAAAGAAGAGGTGAGAACGATAGATGTTTAGTGAGAGCAAACCACACCACAGCATCCGCTAACAACACACGTCGAAAGTCTAAAGCTTTCCTTATTTTGGTAAGAGTTTTACGGCACTTGCAACACAATAAAGTCATATAAGTGCGGAAGATTATAGACGTTACTAGGGAGTAACAAACAAACAAAAAGAAGGAGGGGAGATAAGGGAGATAGATGTTTGATAGGAAAGCAGGAGCAAACAACACCAGAACACCCACCGACCACCCACTGCTCACTCACATGATTGTTTTCTATTATGTGCGAAGAGAAATACATCAACACAATAGCGGTCATGTAGTGCCCAGAAAACAGTGACTGGATACGTGATACAATGAAACACTACCACAACAGCTAGATTCGACACCAGACTATCCTACAATGTACGCCAGTGACTCCATTGAATACTTCCATCGCAACAGCAACTAGTGCATCTAGAATCTGTCCGTGGTGAAGAAAGGGGGGTGGGGGGAGGCAGGAGTACCCGGGGTTACTTTTTGTTTTTGTGTTGTTGGTTTTGTTGTTGTTGTTGTTGATTTTATTTTTGTGTTTATTTGTTTGTATTTATGTGTTCTTTGTTTGTTTTTTTGTTTGTTTGTTTGTTAGCTGTTGTCTTTGTTTAATACACGGGTTCACATTGTATGCATTATAGAAGAACGAGGCTAGCCATTAGAAATATAATGTATGAAATGCATGTATAGTTCAGCAATGTATACACAGGTAGAAAGCCATGAATTTTTTAGATTCAGATAACCTTATACTACTTAGAGTAAGAAGGTCAAGTTTTCTGTAAATTGCCATCATGTTGACTTTATACTGTAAATAACCGTGTTGACGTCTAACTCCCAAACTTCCCACTCCTTGTATTGTATATTTCAACACAATAGCCATCATGTTGACTTTATACTGTAAATAACCGTGTTGACGTCTAACTCCCAAACTTCCCACTCCTTGTATTATATATTTCAACACAATAGCCATCATGTTGACTTTATACTGTAAATAACCGTGTTGACATCTAACTCCCCCCACCTTCTCACGACTTGTATTGTATGTTTCAACACATTGTACCATGTGTAGATGGTTTAGGAGGCGGGCTGTAGGCTGACCCCCCCCCCCCCTCTCGCCGAGAGGAATGTTGTTAGTATAAGGCCCTGCTACAGTATCCGGGAAGAAAGACGGAGTAATTTTCTTTTAGTCATAGCACGTTTTTTTTACTGTTGTGCGTTGTACTGTATTGTAAAGCGCTCAGGGCCTGTGTACTATAATCCTGTCCTCGTTGTTTTAAGCAAGACAAATTCTGAATTTGTGCAAACTGAGTCCAAAAATGTGAAATTATGCGATTCTGTTTATTTTAGCAAAGAGTGATAAAGGAAAATAATCAGAAATTATGCAAATTTTGCTAAATTGTGCGGGGTTCATAAAACCACGAGGACAGATAATCGGGGTTGAGCGCTGTATAAATGTCATTTATCATTATTACTATTAGAGATACAGTCCAGCCTTTTCTAACGACCACCTACCTGTTCAAAACAATCACGTATAGAAACAACTACTTCCAACTCCCCCCTTGCGGTTTTTAATATCATAATATTAATACCTGGAGGTGTCATCTCTGACTCAGAGGTTGACGTGTAATGACGACCCTCCATCTTTCACGGTCGCGAGCCGCCGTTGCACATTCTGCCGTATCCAGGCCGGGCCATGTCTTCCTTATGTTGTCATTATCATAATGACACTGTCTAATACTAATAAGTCCGCTTGTATATAAGACCACCACTGTTCTTCTCGACAAAGGACGGTCGTGTTTGAATGATAATTGTGAGGCAGCGTGGTGGAATCAGGCTCTCGTCAATGTTTGGGTATGTAGAGTTATCGGTATCATCTTAAAGCTTGTTCACTTGTCTTTATTTGGATGAAAAAAACATCCATTTATCTTTTATACAAGTCGAGATATTTGCGAAAGAAGGAGGTGGGGGTCACCTGTTTTCAGGGAGGTAAAATTAGTGAGAAAATGGCCGCCGAAGATTAGTTATTTCCTTAGCTTAAGAGTCCGTGGTAACTGAAAATTTTCATCCTTGTGCCTTTAATCAACGCTTTTCAGAAAAATCCACACAGCAATGAGTTCTTTAATGTGCATGAAGGTTGTTGAGCCAAAAAACAAAAATTTGATAAAAATTCACAAGCCTGCGGAAAAATGAAAGTATCTTCACTTTGATTATTTTGACGAGAGCCTGATTCCACCACGCTGCCTCACAATTTCACCTGAACTGAACTCGACAAAATAGACTTCTCTTCAGAGGAATCAACAAAACCACGTCATCTTTTCTGCATGCAGCGGCAAAGAGCACTACACATACCCCTACCTGTCCCCGTGGTTTTTCGCACCCCGAATAATTTAGCAAAATGTAATCATTTTTTGGCATAATTTCTGATTATTTTCCAGTATCATTCTTTGTTAAGATTTACAGAATCGCATAATTTCACATTTTTTGGCTCAGTTTGAATAATTTCAATTTTTTTTATGGAATAAAAACTGCGGGGACAGCACTACGCTACACTCGAGAGCGCTGAAGTCAGGATGCTGCAGGTTTTGTGTGTATAGTAAATGTATAGTTATGTTGATTAAATGATCTATAATATACTTAAACTTAAATGTGCAGGTGTATATGCCTGGTTTTTATTCATTTACATGCATTTATTTATTTATATCTAGGCCCGAGTCGGCCCTGACAGATACGGTCGAATGCTCACCTCCTAAATGATCTAAATAGTGTCGATAGGGGAGTAACATTATTTATATTATAATCTTTTAAAGTTAATAGCTCTGAATGAGATAGTGAGCATTGCCCTACCTATAGGAGAAGTTTGGTTTCATTGGTGTATTTGTTTGGTTATAGAGAAAACTCTCTCTCTCTCTCTCTCTCTCTCTCTCTCTCTCTCTCTCTCTCTCTCTC
>NW_004797827.1:272475-274624 GCF_000002075.1 Aplysia californica
CAGACTGGTCTCACCGGCCATAGCAGCAAAAGCCACAAGTCAACTTTTTATTTCGCAAGAGAAATATTCTCGTCTGCAGATGTATTAGTCACCGTCAGACATTGACGGACGAGTGAGTATCATCAGGATCTAGTGCCAGATCTGCGACAGACATGATATAATCGGCGATCATGGTTCTCCATTCATTCCTTTGCTCGGATGCTCTCAAAAAAGCTATGTTTCCCTGATCTTTCCCTTTTGCACACTCATACAGCAAGACTGTCTTCAAATTTGAGTTGAAAAATCCTCAGCTTCGTACGGAGCCAGATATCCCTAACGTGGTTCTACTTATCCCAGTCAAAGATGGAAATGATAATGGTTATGTGTGTAAAGACATGATTATAATGAATCAGGCGCTCGTCAATTTAAGTGCATAGTCATTGGTATGTGTATCATCTTAAAACTTGTTCTTTTATCTTACTTTTGCTAAAAAATTAAAAAATCAATACATTTACTCATTTATCTTGAATAGAAATTGACATGCAAGTGTTTGCTACTGAATGAGGTGGGGGTCACCTGGTGTCATCTCATCATAGATCAAACTATCAAGAAAATGGTCGCCAAAGATTAGCAACTTTCAAAGTTTGGGTTTGAGTGTCCTTGGAAACTGCAAATTTACTTCTTTTTCTGTGCCTCCAAACAACTTTTCTTAATTAAAAAAGGTAAATCTACACAGAAATGGGTTTCAAATGCATATATAAAAGGTGCTGAGCCGCGAAAAAAAAATCGATGAAAATTGCCCCACTGGTCGAATATATCTGTTTCTTCGATTTCATTATTTTGACGAGAGTCTGATTTCCCTACGATGGCACACGATAAAGTATCAAAGGCAGCCTGTGCCTTTCCAATGCAGGACTTAATTTCAGCTCCTGTTCCCCCCTCTCTGTCAATTATACTCCCAAGACAGCAGAAGGATTCATCTCAGTAGATGTATTACTCTACTAATAAAATTGCAAGTTTTTGTTACATGAAAGTCAGTTTTGAATAGATTGTCTTCAATCTTTAAAATATGATTAGCCTACGACTTTCTGTGGGTGGGGTTGTTTTTTTTACATTAGAAGTACATCATGCATGATTATAAATACGACACAATACACTAATGCAGTCGACTACAAATGAGTTGATGTCAGGAGAGGGAAAAAAAAGATCAACTCATCCGAAGTTTAACTTAACCGTTGGGAGCTGTTAAGAAGAAAAAATGCTGGGACACGAGAGAAAAAAAAAGGTCAACTTAACCGAAGATCAGCTCAAGCGGAGTCGACTGCAGTAGGTTCTATTGAGTTGAAAAGAAGCCACTGCTCTGCAGGGCATAGTTGAAGGAGACGGAAGGACGGGGAGATGAAGAAAGATGGGAGGGAGGAATTTGGTAACATCTCGGTCAGGGTGGACAAGTCTGAAAATATATGAGACAGCGTGGCGAAATCAGGCGCTTGTCAAAATAATCAAATTGAAGAAAGTGGCATTTTTTCGCAGGTTTGTGAATTTTTGTTGAATTTTTGTTGTTGTTTTTTTGGCTCAACAACTTTCACGCCCATTAAAGAACACATTTCTGTGTGGATTTTACTGAAAAACATTGATTAAAGGCACAAAAAATGTAAATGTTCAGTTTCCACGAACTCTCAGTCTAAGGAAATAACTCATCTTTGGTGGCCATTTTCTCACTAAATTTACCTCTGAAACCAGGTGATCCCCGCCTCCTTCATTCGCAAATATCTTGATTTCTATTCAAGATAAATGGATATTTTTTTTCATTCAAAACAAGACAAATGAACAAGCTTTAAGATGATACCAATAACTCTTCATGCCCTAAAATTGACGACAGCCTGATTCCACTGCGTCGTGACACATATGGCTAAGAGCAATTCCAACAGTCAAAAGGAGTGGAATTAGACCATGAGATTGGTGGAAAGTCATCCGTGGTGCTCCAACAGCTGACAAAACTACATGTTTGATGATGATGATGATGATGATGATGATGATGATGATGATGATGATGATGAGGAGGAGGAGGAGGAGGAGGAGGATGATAATGATGATGATGATGATGATAGTGGTGGTGGTGGTGGTGGTGATGATGAGAGTGTAAAGCACAAAATATTTCAGACCGAGC
>NW_004797827.1:275210-277924 GCF_000002075.1 Aplysia californica
TGATGATGATGATGATGATGATGATGAGTTTTAAAAATTAATGTAGATCAGATGTTTTCATGCCTCCCTCGACATAATTCAGATGATCATAGGTGGGTTTCCGATCCTGCATGTCCGGCCCAATCCGGTCTGAGAGGGATTCAACATCCCAGCAGAAAGACTGAGGAGATACTCGATAAATTAAATACTCTGCCCACTTGGGAATTGAACTCAGGTTTCTAAAGTTTCTTGCCTGCAACATCAAAGTGCCTAAGTAATCACTTGACACTCGTCTAACCCTTAACAAGACTACAGGATTGACAAGGATGATGATAGTAATGATGATGATGATGATGATAGTAATGATGATAGTAATGATGATGATGATGATGATGATGATGATGATGATGATGATGATGATGATGATGAGGAGGAGGAGGAGGAGGAGGAGGATGATAATGATGATGATGATGATGATAGTGGTGGTGGTGGTGGTGGTGATGATGAGAGTGTAAAGCACAAAATATTTCAGACCGAGCAAAGTATTATTTTTTCTTTTAATGTTATCATCAACGTAAACCAAGGTAAAAAAAAAATCTCACAAGAAGTTGAAGCACAGAAAAACACAATAAAACTAATCATGGCATCAGACTCATTCATCAAACAACTGCATTTTTCACAACCAAACTGCTTTCAAATCACCTCACTTGTAATAATCACGAGCCCATTCACACATTGTTGACTAGCTGTTAAAATGCATTACGCCCAGAAAGCAAAATTTACAGAGAGGGAAAAAAAAGAAAAGTGTTTCATTCACTTTTAGCTACTGTAGCCTACCTTGAGAATGCAATTTTTCTGTCTTTTTCTTTTTCAACACTCAAAATAAGTTACAATTCGATTTTCGACAAATTATTTCTTGAACACATGAAACCGATACCACAAAAACTGCAATTTTTTTTTAATTCAAAATTTTGGGTACCACAGAAACTGCAATTTTTTTTTAATTCAAAATTTTGGGCAGCAGCAGAAACTGCAATATAAATCTACAAATTCAAAATTTTGGGCCTAGTACATTTGAACAGCTGCCCATCGCGCCTGAACAAACAAACAACACAGCCGACCAGCGATCACCTCTACTTTCTCTCTCTACACCAAATGTCTTTTGATCTCCTTGAGGGGCCGCACGCCCACATAGGGAATCTGGATCTGGTCCGGCACCGCCTCCCCGCGGGCGCTCAGCTCCTGCTTCTGCACCATCTCCAGCAAGGGCGGGCACGCCACGCGTTTGGGCACCGTCTCTTTCTCCACAGTCTCCGCAGTCTCCGCAGCGATGCGGCAGAAATCTGCCTCTTCTTCTTTGGGGATGAGCCTCCAGTCCGGCTTGTGGCCGGCCGTTAGCCTGACCTCGCCCACCTCCTCGCCGCGGTACACGAGAAAGCCCCACGCCTGGTTCACCGACGGTTCTCTGGGGCCCTAAAAAACAGCGAGGGAAACAAAGACGTAATAGATCTACACGGTAGATGATAACGATAATAATAAGAAGAAGAGATTCCATTTGCATAGCACAAATTCCTGCTCAATAAGAAGCTCTACACATGTTTTACAATCTATACTTTTACCCCAGCAGATCTGATAGCATTCTGAAATTGAAATTTTATATAATCTCAACTTCCTGGGAAGTATACAGCTTAATAATACATGTAAAACTAATAATAATCATAATATCAATAACAATAGTAACAACAGAATATCAATAATTAATACTATGAGTTTTTGGGTTTGAGTAAAAAGAAGCACATCCACACAATAACTGTCATTATCAGCGGCACCTTCCAACCACCCGCCAATCATTTAATAAAAAATAATACATTACAATAATAAATAGCAAAAGATTGTAGCGCATATCATAGCACAACAGGTAACTCTATGCACTTTACAATTTATTACTACCCCTGAAGGCTTGGAACAATAAAAAAAAAAATTTTAATGAAAAATTCTTGGCTTCCCGGGAAGCATACCGTGCAAGTAAGCACCTGAATTAAGCATTCACAAGCACTAACAAACTGACAAGACTTCTCATAAAATAAATAAATGACTGGATCAACAAAATAAATGGCTGGATGAACAAAATAAATGGCGGAGGAAAATGCAATTTCAGCAAACAGGTCTGCTCAGTACAACAAGTAATAAATTTTAAAGACATCATATGGCTGAAATGTGAACACAACATCCATTCATATCTGAACAAAATTTTTAAAAATTTTTAAGCAAAAACAAACCACAATAACCATGTAAATTCTTATTGTAAAAAAAAACCCAAAAAAACCCAGGTTGAGTTAATGAACCAAATGAATTATCTTTCCCCTTCTCCTCCTCCTGATTTGTTTCACGGATTCACACATAATATATAGGCCTACATATATTATATATATATTATATATAATTATATATCTAGTTTATTTCCTTGCCATAGTGCTGTGGTTATTGTTGCTATTGTTACTTTAACTATTGTTACATTGTAACTGTTTCTATTGTTGTTCGTTGTTGCTGCTGTTGTTTTCGTTGAATTCTTTTATGAGGGTAAGGGGCCCAGTTTACCAATGATAGTCATCTTGTAAAACTAATGATGTTGGCAAAGAAGATATCCAGTATGTAGGATTACTGTTGTATGAATGACAATGTGTGCGTGTGTATGTGTGTGTTTGTGTGTACGTGTGTGTGTGTGTGAGAATGGG